>NC_031796.1:2489033-2520203 GCF_001522545.3 Parus major | reverse complement strand
GTGTGAGGGGCTGTACCAGCAAACCAACATGGCTGTGAGGGTGTGAGGGGTGTGAGGGGCTGTGCCAGCACAGCAGCAGTTGTCTGAAGGACCGGAGGCAGTCCCGCAAGCCGAGTGTACGAGGCCGGGCGTGCGGGAGCCCAGGGCTGACACCCCACAGATGTCGGAGCCCTTTAAAAGCGTTTCCCCATCAAACCCATCCCGGAGCGGGGCCCCGGGGGGAGCAGAGCCCGAGCCGCGTGTGCCACGTCAGCCCCGAGGGCTCGGCCGGCCCGGGCACCGCCAACGGTGATTCCCGCTTGTTGATGTAGGTTTATGCCCCGTTTATAAGGATTTTTGCAGCAGGGCCCGGCTGCCGCAGTTTATACCACCTCTGGAGGCGTTTGGCTCCTTGAGGATAAATCCCACCTTGCACAGATAATGCCGGTCTGGAGAGGGAGGTGTGGTGTGGGAATTGCAAAATAAGGCAAAAGTTCTCGTGGTTCTGTTACTAATCCATGTGGAATAACTCTTGGGAAAGGGGTCAAAGGACGCAGTTAAGCTAATATTGCACATCTCGATGGTAATTTACATCTTTGAGGGGCTCTGTTAAGAGAGGTGGGGTGGCAAGAGACTTGAATTGAATCTTGTGTTGAATCATCATTTCTCTGTCATTAAATGATGATGCAGAATGACCCTGTAGGGAAGAGCAGGACATCCTGCTGGAGATCTGGGAATGCAGGAATGTAACAGCAGCTGTTATGGATATGGTTGTCATGTTGTACCCATTTCTGTAGCGCCTCATTTTGTGATTATTAAATGGTTCAGGTTGGAAAGGACCTTAAAACCCATCTAGTTCCAGAAGAATTTAACAATCATCAATATTTTTTTTTTACTTTGTTTTCCTATGCCACTGCTTGTCCAGCCACAGTAGTTTATTCTTATAATGACAAGCTTTTAATTTCACTTGATGCCTGTGAATTCATGTGTTGTGGGAATAAGGAAATCATTCCTTATTCACCTTCTCCTCTTGGGTGTCTTCCCACTGTCATCTCCAGACAAAGCTGTTTCTTGTAGAAAAGCTGTTCTGTGCTTTTTGTAATCTTCACCTTGATTTCTGTTTTTAAATAAAGTTACTTTTGAGGTGCCTATGAGGTGAGAGCACATTTTGCTTCCTGCTGAGGACCTGGGTTGGTGGTCAGGGATGGGCTGTCTGCTCTGACACTGTTGCTGATTCCTGTGCTGTTCTAAAAAGTGCATTTCAGTAAAAGAAGCTGAAAAGTGAGGTGCTGAGCAATGGTTTTATGACTGTTAACTGACTTCTGTGTTCATTTTCTCTTTATCTCCTGACAGGCAGGTCCATGAGGTCCAGTCTTACATGGGGCGCCTGGAGACTTCAGACAAAGAGTCAGTGCACTGTAAGTAAGGAGAGGGAGGGAGGTTGATTTAGTTTGCATCTTTAACCTTGTGTGCCTTCTTACTAAATTTACAGTCAGTATTGGAACAAATTTAGCTCTTGAGTCATTGTGATCAGTTGCTGAGACACATCACCAATTCAGAATGCATTGAAATTGTGTTGCTGTTTCACTTCAGTAAGGTGATGTTTTGTATGATGGCAGAGCAGAAAAGACAGGACAAGAATTTGCTTTATCTTCCTGTTACAATCCTTTAACTGACAGAGTGCTTGCTGTGGATGCTTCTTTAACGTTGTGGTAGAATTGCAGATTTTTGGTGCTGTTAGCATTTGGAGCTCATGGTCAGGGTGTCTGTGCAGGCCTTCAGCACAAACAGATCAAAACCCCCACACTGATGCACACGTGGAAAATTAATGAACACCTTGGCATGGGCAGAACTGCAGATTGAGAGCATCTCTGGGCTGGTTTGTTAGAAGCTCAGAAAGCTGAGAGATGTGGCTGTGCCTGCCCTGCTGTGTTGTTATTCCCTCATCCACCAATTGGCAGCTTTCCCTGAAAGATGCTCAGTGCAGTTTCTGGGGAAGATGCTGTGATTTTGTGTCAGGATGCTCCTGGCATTCCTGCTGCATCAGAATCAGAACCTGTCATTCCACCTGCTTATGGGAAGTCAGTAGAACCATTAGGTCTGAAATTGTCCTGGTAAATTTGGACTTTTAACCCAGTGCAAACTTGGCACATGTATTTTGGACCTGTGTTTGAACCCTTAAATCCTGCATGAGTCACTAATAATGGGTTTCATCAGGAACTTGTGAGGTGAAAGGACACTGCATTGACTTGATGCATTTCTGCACATGTTTACTGACTTCTCTTACCTTAAACACATTTGTGAAACATGACTGGGCTCTAGGAAAGGCTGTGTTAAATTTTCTATCAAAAAATAGCAACTTACTAATTCTGGTTGTGTTTTTTGTGGTGTTTGTACTACTCCTTCTACAATGCCAGACTTCCCAGACTGCTCTTCTCTGGGGGTGATTTTGAAAGTTCTGAAAATTAGTATAATTTGCCCTTTTGTTTCTATTGCTTGAGACCATTTCAAGAAATAGAATTACGTAGTTTACAGATTTTACAGTCAGTTCACCAGTTTACATAGTTAATAAGTGAATAAATATATGTATATATTTCTCTCTCTATAATACTAGTCTGTATTTCAGAATTTATTGAAAACAGGATTATTTTTGGTTGAAGAGCAGGACTAGGGGCCAGGAAATCAAACTTGCAGCCTTTTCCAACTTAGAGCAAATAGTTTCCTCTTGCTCAGAAAAGTGTGTAGTGGTGTAGTTTGGTTTGACAAAAGTTGCTGTAACTCTCAGCTCTCCTGTGTTGAGTTCACCTGCAGTAAATGATGGAGAGATGGATTAGGACAATTTGATTGATTTGTCTCTGGATGTGAGTCAGTTACTCTTTGGCTGTGTGACATTCAGGGGCAAAGATGAGGTTGTGTGTGCTCTCTGCTTCTCTGGGTGCTGCTGAGTGTGGTTTTCTGCAAAGTCTTGATATGTGGAGTAGTTCGCAGGTGGTTGGTGATGCTTCTTTGTGTTCTTGTGACAACAAATCCTGCTGTGGGAGCAGGAAGGGGCTGCAGGGGAAATGTGGGGGCTTGAAATCCTAATTCATGGAGCTGATGGGGAAAGAGGTTCAGATATCTGGAGTGAGCAGGGACTTTCCTAGCTGCCTTCTCAGGAAGAGAGAAAGGTGAGAGTGTCAAATTACTGAGCTAAAGAACTGACATTTCATTATAGTTATAGTTCTCACTTACCTGATTATTTTCATCCAGTAAAGATTTACATCTGTCAGGTTTTACATACTGCTTTGAATGCTTTTGAGCATTTGCCTTCATCAGATTGCAGTTGTCTAATTCAAGTCAAATCCTGTTTTTATTTCCTTGCAGTGGTAGAAAATGAGATTCAGGCAAGAATAGACAACATATTCAGCAACTTGGAACGTCTGGAAATCCTGTCCAGCAAAGAACCTCCCAACAAGAGGCAGAATGCCAAACTGTGAGTTCACTGCTTTGCTGTGATTGTGCAGGGTAGTCTTTGTAATTATTTTAATTAAATTTATTGAAGCCCTTTGCCTTTTGATTTGATAACTGTAATCTTTATTTCAGTTATTTGCATAACTGATCTCTGTGCTCTACAGTAGTAAAATTGAGGCACAGAGGCAAAACCACTTTCCTGCATTTAACCCCAGGACCATGAGAATCATTAAAGTTGGAAAAAGCCTCAAAGATCATCAAGTCCAGACTGGTGATGCAGCTGGACTCATGGCTCTCTTCTCAGATGAGCAGAACATGCACTTGGATGCTCTCTCTGTCACTTACTTTTACTGACATTTGTGGAGGTAGGGAGTAAAATTCCCTCATTTGGTGCCATTTTCTCTGGGCCATTTTCTAAGCTGTTGGTGAGTGAAATGAAGAGGTTTCTAAAGTGAGCAATAGTTTGAGCAGGAGGTTGGACCACAGACATCAAGACTTGCTGTTCTTAATTAATTTAGTGACTCAGTTATTAATGTTTAGTCCAAAATGCCCTTGTAGGTAGTATGGGTGGATTTCATGTTGCCTGTATTAAAGAAAGAGCCCAGTATCTGAAGTAGTCATCATTTTCTTCGTAGAATCCTGGAATGGTTTGGGTTGGAAGGGCCCTTAAAGATCAGTTCCAACCCCTGCCATGGCCAGGGGCACCTTCCACTGGACCAGGATAACCTGGTGATGAAACATTAAATTTTATCAATCATTTTATCAGGGCCAGAGGAGTTCTGGACATGATTTGTTTCAGCCCAGTGCAAATGTCTGAGGTGTCTCCTATATTGCCCACTGACTTTGGGGCTCCTTTTAATAAAACCTCAAACTTCAGAACATGATGCTAATTAAAGAAACTGGAAAGCATCATTTTTATGTGAAAGGGCAGGGGGGATGGGTCATAAAATAGTACCTATACAAATCCTACCATCTTTCCAAATCTGTGTTAAATGAGGAATGGATACAGTTATATAACACCTGAAGAGACAATCCATGGGATAGGATGTCCAAGACAGCTCAGGAGTTCTGCTTCACATTCTGTCATTAGACAGGAGGCTAAATAATTGATTAAAATGAATAATCACCTGTGAAGTAATCACCTGTGTAGTAGAAAAATGAGACAAGGAAGATGTAGGTGTGGAATTTCAGCCTAGCATTGGATGTCCTGTGTCTCGTAGAGAAGTAGAACCCATCATTCCTTGTTATTCATTGCTGTTAATTTATGATGCTGTTTTGCTCATACAAAAAGCACCAGAAAATCAGAGTGGTTTTGTGTTGCTGGTCCTTTTCAGGCGAGTGGACCAGCTGAAATACGACGTTCAGCACCTGCAGACAGCCCTGAGGAACTTCCAGCACCGCCGGTACCTGCGGGAGCAGCAGGAGCGGCAGCGCGAGGAGCTGCTGGCCCGCACCTTCACCACCAACGTAAATATCCCTGCTTGGGCTCTCTCTGCTCCAGCAGCTCAAATCCAGCAGGGGGGAGTCAGGCAGCATGTAAACAGGACTGTTGGAAGCTGCTGTGAGTGTGAATGAAGGTAGAGAGGAATCAAAATATGTGGGGATAAAGTACAGCTCTTGTAGGAAAAGCTGGGCTCTTTAAGCAGGAAAAGGCTCCAGAAGCTGCTGCTCCTGTTTTATCCAGCACAGTTCCACCTGGATTTACATAGCAGTTGTAAAAGGGTCAGTGAGGTAGGTACCAAAGTCTACATTTCACTTGGATTTGTGTCAGATGTCTGCCAGATCCTGAGATCTGTGAAAAGCCTGACTTTTACACTCCCCTCTGGCAGCAGGTGTCAGCACACTTCAGTGTAGCCAAACAAATGACACATCTGGAACAAAGCCCTTTTTGCCTAGAAATGAGTCAAAACTTTGTAATAACATGAATGTGTTCAGCCTGTTCTTGTTAGTTCCTCCACTGGGAATTCCCTCCAGTGCAAATTCCTGGAGGAATTTTACTCAGAATAATGTAGGCTTGCTTTCACTTTTCTACAACTAAAAAGATAATCTTATGTTTGGTTTGGTTTTTTGGGTTTTTGTGGGGTTTTTTGATTTTTGGTTTCGTTTTTTTAATACTATTTTTAAATTTTTGTTTCATTTCTCTCTTTATTTCCCTTCTTTGTTAAAGTCATCTCACCTAACATTCGTTATCTGTGTTGTCAGTCATGTTCAGGGCAAGAAAGAAAGAATGTGAGCAATGCTAATTAGCTGAGATTTGGACAGTTTGATGCATTTCTCAAAGCCTGCCATAAAGATAATGTCTGGTATTTTGTTGGCTATTTCAAAATTATAATCAAGGCTTGAAAGAAACACTGCAATTTGTTGTTTTTAAACACTGTGGTGTTTTCTTGCAAGTAGGAACAAGTTTTCCTAGAGGAAAATTTGCTGTTCAGAAACTAAAGGCGTGTAAATAGAACAGTTTTAAAGAGCAGTAGCAAACTTACAGATGCAAAATATAAAGCAAATGGGTTATTTTCTCCTTCAAATGTTGAAAGGTATTGTAGATGAAAAAAAAAAATACACAATTTGTATTTCTTTTTAGCTTGCTACAAAAATGTGGCTTTAAAATGATCCTTTAATAGAAAAATGATGATTTATTTTCAGTTATCAGCCTCTCTTAGTTACAGTTTTCCACAGTTCCTATTCATATACTCCCCTATTCTATCAGAGATGTCTGCTGGGTGTGTGAGTTAATCACTGGAACATCCAGAACAGTTTTTGGAAGCTGTAGCAGTGTTCTGAACAGTTTGCTTAACAGATAGTTAAAGATAGTTAACAGAGTTAAAATGGTCTTTATCTTAAAGCCTCTCCTTCTACCTGGAGAAAATCACAAGCAGCAAAACAAAGCTCTGGTGCCATCCCATCTCCTTGGGAGGGAGGTCACAGATCTACTTCCCTATTTTTACTGCTGCCTTATAGTGGATAAAAAAAATCCTTGTACAGAAATGAAATCTGCCAGTTTGAAGGTTGTTAAATATCTGGAATGAGCCTTTCACATGGAAATCTAAGTGCTCAGACAGCTCTTCTGCTCAGACACTTGTGTGAGCCTTCATTCACAGGTGAGCTGCATTCAGAGGGGCCCAGGTGTTCTGTCAGAGCCCCTTCATCCAGGGCCCCTGGGACCTCTGTCCCTGATTCTTCCTTCACAGTGCCCAGCCTGGGCAACACCAGTCATTGGGTCCTACATGGCATTTTCAGATTAACATTTGGGTTTTTTACCAAAGAGTGTTCAGAGTACATTCTGCTGTATCTGTGTGTGTCTCCTGCAGCTGCTGGGCACATGGAGTGCCCTGCATTCACATGACTGAATTCTGCCTTTGGCTGTTTCTTGTTCTGAGTACTTGGAGCAGGTGATCAGTGTTCCCAGCACTTGCCCCTTACCAATACCCCAGTTCCTGCCCTAAACCATGTGGGAATAATGAGTCATTTCCTTGTCCCTGAATTGTGTCCAGAGAACAGCAACCTGGAGGCCTTTGGTAGACAGGGGTGATGCCATCCCTGCCTTCCTGTGCAGTCCAGATTAGAGTTTTACCCTGTTATTTCCATCTCAAGATTCCCAGTTCCTAGTTAAGAGAATGCATCTTTCCTGGAAAAACGTGGAAATACTAATTTTTCATAATTTTTTTTTTTTTTAAATAGGGTCCTGGGTGATGAGTGAGCCAGTGCTGAGGGAACCAAGCCCATGTCTGTTTGTCCTCACTGCCAGAAATTTGCACTATTTTGTAAATGTTTAGAATGTCATCTCCAAACATTTTTTTCAGGCCTTTTGTTGCTCAGAAATGTGGTGTGAAATCTTCCATAAGTCTTTCACCTGCAGTGATCAATGACTAAATACCTTCTTGGTGTTTAACACCTTGTTAAACACCTTCTGCTAGCTTTGATGTTCTCTCCTGCAGTACTCTTTCCCACTGAGATTATAAAAATTCTCTGCTTTGGCTCTTTTCATCCTTGTGATCTCATTGCAGTTGAGCAGCTGCTCAGCTTTGCCTTTTGGCTTCCACCCTATCTTCTCTAAATGACTCTTTTCACTCAAATATCAATGTTGTATTTAAAATCATTATGAAAAGAAAGGTGTAAGCACAGTCCTCCCAGTCCTGTTGGGTTTTGGCCGTGTCTGCTGGCGTGTGTTGTGTTTCTGAGTGAGCAGGTAACCGAGTCCCTGCTTTCCCCACAGGACTCTGACACCACCATCCCGATCGACGAAACCTTGCAGTTTAATGAATCCCTGCAGAGTGCCCACCGAGGCATGGATGATCTTATTGGCAGTGGCACCAACATCCTGCAGGGGCTGAGGGAACAGAGAGTCACATTAAAGGTGGGGGCATCATTTTTTACCAGAAAGACCCCACGTTTTTCTGTGTTCATGCTGATTAGGCTAAGTAAAATCAATATATGTGTTGTTTCAATACATTGCTCTGAGCTGAGGGTGCTGGAAAGGCCCAAACTTCGTTTAAACAACTTGAAATCTTTACATTTTACCATCCTGTTAGTAATACCTTTAAGATCTCTTGGGGCTGTCTGGCCTTCACCTGCGGGGCAGCATCTGGAGTGCTGAATGTTATGTTTGTTTTTCTATGGTTGGCTGTTGTTCTTTTGTTCAGGTTCAGGAGAGGCAGTAACTGGCTGGCAGGGAGATGTTGGTTCAGATGAGCATCACTCAGAGCAGCCACAAAGCTGGTGTAGAGCACTTATGATTAAGATTAGTAATAAAGATAACGTACCTCAACAGTCCCTTCTTCTGTGCTCATAACAAGTGCATTTCTGCATGTCTCTTCATAGCAAATATTTGTCTTTTATTTTACAGACTGCTCAAAGTGATGGTCAGTTCTGAGTGAAAAGCTCAAGGATACAAAAAAATTTAATAAAAAGCGTATGGGGAGAGACTGGACTTGTGCAAAATGCAGGGAGATGCCTGTCTGTTGTATTCATCTTCTGATTGGGATAAGTGCTGTTCTCAGTTTTGTGATGCTGCTTTGTTTTGGGATGTATTTTCCAGATTTAGGCATTTTTAATGATATAAATCCCAGATTTGGTCATGTCTGTCACACCTGCAGCTCCATGGTGTGGCAGGCAGTGCAAGCCTGGTCTGCACTCCAGCTGTCACTCAGGGAGCTGAGCTGGGCATGCAGAGACACTTTGCTGTCCTGACCCTAGGGTTCCAGGCTGCCTGGTGTTCCCTGGGCCCTGCACAGAACCAGCACAGGGTCCAAAGCCTCCAAGGCCTGCAGCTCCTTCTCTGCTCCCTAGTCTGCTGACCAGGCCCTGCACCCACAAATCTTACATGGAGACATTAAGGCAAAGTTTGAAGCTGAGTTCTTTGCAAGATGAGGTTTAGCTTCTGGTTCAGGTCACTTGTTCACTGACCTGCTGAGTATGGATTTGTTTTAAGACAAGGTCCATTACTAGAGAAACCTTGAAGAAAACTCTGTGGGTTGTTCAGTGCAGAGGAATGGTGTTGCTGAGCAGTTTGGCCACAGGAGTGTTGGGGAGGGGTTCTGTTGCCAGCTCATGAGGGAAAGGCTGTAAGAACTCATTGCTAGTGCTGGGAGAAGATTTGGGTTGTGAATGCTTTTCCTGCATCCCTGAGAGGATTGTAGACATTTGTCCACCGTGTTGAGCACTGAGTTGCTTTGGTGGTTGATCACATTGGTCTGGAGTATCCATGCACTCATCAGTGTCCCTGTGCTGCCCATAGGGAATTGGAGTTGTTTCTCCAAGCTGGGAAATCACTGATGCAAGGTAATCTCTCATGAGGGACTGGATGAAGCAGATGGGCTCTGGAGGGTTCCTGAGAAGGTGCATCCCACCACAGGAGGGCTCACCAGTGCCACAGAGGAGCCCTGACAGGGCCTGGTGCCCTGCAGGGATGAGGAAATGCTGTTTATTGGAGTAGCACCAGTCCTGTGTGGCTGCTTTGGCTGGCTGGCAGTGACTGCCTGGTTTCTACTGGCTCTTCTCCAGCCTTTGCCAGGCACCTGAGCTCTGGGCCAGCCCTGCAGCAGGGAACTGCTGGATGTCTGTCCATGGCTGCTGGTACTGTCTGTGCTTTCAGGGCTGTCATGTCCTGGGTGTTCAGGGAAATGTTGCTTCTCCCTTGCAGGTGGGGGAATTTCTGTTCATATTCCTTTTCCCCTTAACTCAGTTTTTCTTACACTGACATAGACTTTATTGCCTTCTGGCAGAAGCAGCTGGTGTAGAGACAGCTTATAAAGAGAAATGGGTTAACGTGGAATTATACAACATCCCATGTTGGAAGGGCCTCCCAAGGATCACTGAGTCCAACTGCTGGCCCTGCACAGACTCCCCAACAATCCCAGCCTGTGCTGTTGGTATGAACTGTACTTAAGCAAGGGGAACTCTGCACAAAACCTTGGCTGGTCATAGCTCTTTTCAGACTGTGACTGGAACAGGACCAGGAGAACTCTTACTCCTCCCTAAGGAGTGCATTTTTCTGAGACACTTTTTATCTTATCTCTGTCCAGACTGTTTTGTGTCTTTAACCATGTTCCTGTTCATGAATTAATTAGTGCAGACATCCAGTTGTTTCCAGGGTCCTGTGGAATGGCAGGGATGGTTGGCTGAGAGAAGTTCCATGGATTATAATCCATCACTCGCCACCCATGATGAAATACTCTTGGACTGTGGAATAAGAAGGCTCAGAACATGAGGGTGATTGTGTCTTTGCTGTGTTGTTGTCCTCAGGGCACTCACAAGAAGATCCTGGACGTTGCCAACATGCTGGGCCTGTCCAACACGGTGATGCGGCTGATCGAGAAGCGCGCCTTCCAGGACAAGTTCCTCATGCTGGGGGGGATGGCCGTGACCTGCCTCATCATGTTCCTCGTTGTGCAGTACCTGACATGAGCTGCTGACCTCCTGCAAGAGGAGTGTCTCCAGGACTGACTTTCCTCTGGGTGCTGCTTTGGATGAGACCTTCCCATGGACTTCAGAGTTTACAAATCCCACTCGGACAGTGTCACATGGAAAGCACGTCGGGAAATGGATGTGTCAGGGGTCTGTGCTTGAGAACAGCCCTGTGGAAATAACCTCTGGCCTTTACTGCTCTCCCCTCAAGCCTGCAGGTTTAATGGTCTGGTTAATAGGAAGCAGAAGTGAACATTGTGCCCAGATGTAGGAAGGCAGGAATGTCCCTTTGGGCACACAGGCATGGGAGGATGCAAAGGCACAGCCTAGGATGCAGCAGGTCTTTCCTGTGCAGGCCAGCACTGACCTGACCCCTGCATTTTGCAGTGCAGGAATGGCACAGAGAATTTCACAGTGTTCATGGGCCTGAGTTCAGCCTGTGGGACTGAGTGTGCAAAGAGAGTTGGGAAGTGAAGGGCTCCCATTTGTGGTTCCATTTGCTTGGAGGAGGAGGATTTGTGGGGAAGAGTCTTAGAACACGGTTATAACCTCAGTTAACACACTGTTAACCAGCACAGATCTCTCTGGTTTAGGCTGAAATGTCTGCTCAACTGAGGGATGTTCTGGTACCTCTCTCTGCCCTGCTGCTTCCCAGGGGATCCTGAGTGCCATGCACCCTCCTGCTTCCACTGGGATGCACATCAGGCCTGTGGCACCTCCCCAGACCTCCTGCCAAATCCAGCCTCCAAAACTGACATTTCTAATGCTGGAGCACATAGGTTTGGGGAGCTGTGTTCACTTCCTGAGATGCTGGTTGGGTTTGGGGCTCTAAAGCTGGAACTTCTGAGTGGATGGAGCAGGTGAGTCTCCCTGTACTCCCTGGAGGTGTGGGATTGTTCACAGGGCTGGAACAGGTTCTTCACACCTGGAACGCTGGGATCAGCACAACAGGCCTGGCACTGAAAATCAGCTTGGTCAAGAGACTTGCCTCAAGTTTGTGCCTTGGGATGGTGACGTCCCCATCCTTGGGAAGGGGGTTCCCTGTGTTTCCCTGAGCACCTGTGGAGTTACTGTGAAGGACAGACTGTGTCACCTCTTGGGGGTGCTGCTGGCTTGCACTCATCTCTGTGGGGTTGTTCTCTATCCCAGTGAAACATGGGAGCTGTGAGATCCTCATCTCAGTCTGGCATCGCTTCCCCTGCAGCCTGGGGTGTCTGACAGAGGGGCCATCCTGGGATTTTGGCATCATCCATTTCAATCACCCTGCAGATCCATTCCCATCCCCATCCCCATGTGTGGCAAGGCTGGAGCATTCCCTGGTGTCACAGTGGCACAGATGTGTCATATCCAGATGATGTGGCCTCGTGCTGGCAATGCCCTCCCTGTTTCCTGTCTGGAATGGTTGTGTGTCTCTGGATTAGTAACTAATCACACATTCTACATTCTGTCCTCACTGGACTGAGCTTTGCTTTCATTATGTGGCCTGTTGCAAACTGGGAGAAAGGGTTTTAATAACTGAAAAACTTAGAAGTAATTTTAGGGAATATGGGCCATGGGACAGGGCCATGCTGGTGTCCAGAGCTGGGGTGGGGCCCAGCCAGACACCCAGTATGACCAGTGGCCCCTTTTCATGGGCTTCTCCATGTGTCTGATATTCTGAAGTGTTTCCTGCTCTTGGAGTTTCCCAATTTTTCCAGGTTTTCCAAGGAAATACTGTAGCAGAGCAAGCATGGAACTGTTTTTTATTTGAGCCCAAGAGAGTAAGGAATTGAAAAGAAGAAATCTGCAGTGATGGAGCATCTGTCTTGCTGTGTAATAGAAATCATAAATCCAAATTTGTCTGGAATTTAATTTGGATATGAAATCTGATGGATTCAGCCCTTGAGAGGGCAGCTGAGCACTTACAAGGGGTCCCTGGTAAATCTTAGTTCAGATGAACTGATCCAGTTCCACTGGATTTTACAGTGTTAGGGTTTAGGGTTTAAGGCTGTAATTGTTTAAAGTTTCTGTAGCTGTGACTTGGTGTAGCAGGGTTTGTCTTACACCAGGGTGGGACTCTGGTTAATCTTTCTCCTTTTGGGCTGTGGTAGGAGCCATAAGATACTTGGAACTGGATTTTTTTGTTCTGTTTCTGAGCCTAGCTTGGCATTTTAATAGAAGTTTTCCTGTTGATTGATTTTGCCTCTGGAGTCTCCTTGTCCTCCTGTCCAGCACAGGCTGATTTCCCCTTGGAGAGCCAAGTGTCCTTGCTACCCTTGGCATCCAAAGGTGACACATAGGGCTTGAAGGAACCACCTGGGGAACTGGATTTGGGGACATGTGACATCAGACACATCTGTAGTGCCTGTAAAGTCCAAAGAGATTTCCAGGGGCATCTCAGGTGGTTTGTGTGAAACCTGAAAGCCTCCACTGCAGTGGGACGTGGCAGGGACACAGATGGTTCCTTCAAGCCTCACATCTCCCCTTTGGATGCAGTGGGAAATGAGCTGGAGCCCTGGTGGGATTGTGGTCCCTGCCAAAGGAAATGAGCTGGAGCCCTGGAGGCTTTGCTGCTGTAGCTTGGTGGTGTTTCCTTCCTCACCAAACACCTCACTTCTGCTTCCAAACTGTGGCACGAGTTCCAGTTCTGGGGTGAGCTGCTCTCAGGAGGGGACTCTGTGGGAATTCACTTGCCTCTGGAATAAAACTTTTTACCAGTATTTTATACATAAAGGAGCAAGGGTGGAATGTGATTCATGTGATGTTCTGTGAATAAATTTTTTTCAACCAAAATGAAGGGGTTTTTTTACCTTAGCCAGCATGTTGGGGCTAAAATAAACAAGCATTGATCCTGGTTCACTGTGGATGGAGGAGGGGGGCTGCAGGGGAGGGGGCCACAGGGATGCTGTGGGGGGCTCCCATGTGGGTCACAGGAGGAAATGGGTCCCACCACACAGGTTGGAAGGAGCAGGAGCCTGTCCTGGACCCCTCTGGTCAGACTGGTGGGATGTGCCAGGCTGGCACAGCCCCAGAGCTGGTGGTGAAAGGGAGCTGGAAATGGGTGGGTGATGGAACAGGAGTGGGGGGCAGCTGGGGGCACATCCTGGCCCCTGCTGTGCTCTGCCCACTCCCCCTTAGGTCCTGAGAGGGGCCAGACCTTCCTCTCCCTCTCTGCCTCCAGTGATGCAGGTGAGGGGCTCCTAATTAAGAGAAGTGAAGGCAAAATGTGGCTGTTGATAAAGACACTGGATTTAAAATGTGAGATCAAGGGGTTGGATTATCTTTCTCTTGCTCTTCAGTTCTGTTTTGAAGTAATTCCAGGCCCCACAGCTACAACACACTTGTTAAATCAGAAAATACCCAGCAAAGAATGCAGAAAGTTGTCAGTGCTGTATGTACGATGCAGAGGTGGGACCAGCCCGTGGCAGTGCTGGGATGGGGCTGCACTGGGTTCTGCTCAGGGTGGGCCCCTGAGGGGCTTTGATTCTGTGAGCAGCAGCTGGAAATGGGACTGATGCTTCAAGAGTGTGCTTGAGTGTGACTGAGCATGTGGAAGAAATCCAGGAAAGGTTTTATGTCCTGGTTTCACCTGGGATTGAGTTAATTTTCTCCCCAGCAGCCATTCCCAGGGTTGTGTTTGGGATTCAGTATGGGAATAATGTTGATAACACACCAATGGTTTGTGTTTACTCTAAATCAAGGACTTCTCAGTTTCCCAGGCTCTGCCAGTGAGCAGAGGCTCAAGAAGCTGGGATGGAGCAGGGCCAGGAGAGGTAACCCAAACTGGCCAAAGGGATATTCCACACCACAAAGAGTCATTCCGAGTATATAAACTGTGAATAATGGACTGGGAGGGGTCAGAGGGTGCTGTACTGGCCAGCACTTGTCTGTCTTGGGTTTTATATCTCCTCCTCTCTCATTTTTTAAATCATTATTAATTATATCTAACTTTGTTTCAATTATTAGACTGTTCTTGTCTCAACCCTCCAGTTTTACTTCTCCCCCGTCCTGGTTCCCTCATCTCCCTGCGTGGGGGGCAGTGAGCTGTGATGTTTAGTTGAGGGATGGTTGAGAGGGAAATGTTTTTAAACAAAGAGACTAAACCAGTCAGTATTTGAGCACTTTAAACCAAGGAAATGGGGGTAAGGTATGTGCAGAATAGAGGGGGAGATAATGAGTGATAAGTGATGGTGATTGGCTGGGACAGAATTAATTCAGAAGGAAGATAGTGTAGATAAGTACCAGAGGATGTTTGTGCTTGGCCCAAAGCCTGCTCTGTGCCTGCCTCTCCCTGTTCACTCTTCCTCAGGTTAACCCTTGAATGTTGGAGCACAAGATGTGTGAAAAATCACCCTCCTTTAGTGCAACACACAGCTCCTGGTAACACTGCCCATTGCTGGAAGTCTCAGCTGGAGGAGGAAAATGCCTTCCCGAGCTGTAAGAGGTGAAGATGTTGTGGTTCCCCAGCCCCGTGTAAAGGGAAAAGCTCTGTCAGCTCCCTGCTCCTGCCTCACTTTTTCTCCCCAAGGCCCCTTCCCTACCCAGCCCCAGGAGTGCTCCCTGCACCAGTCCCAGCGATTCCTGGTGTGGAGTTTCCCTCTTCCCCCCCAGGCATCGTTGGGTCCCTGTTCCACCACTCTTGGATGTCTTTGTGCCTTGGCTTGGGGAGGGGAAGGGGCCAAGAGAAAGGAATGGGGGACAGGGGAATAAGGGATGAGATCATATCAATGTTCTGGAAAGGGGCAGTAGAAATTAAAGCCCAGCAGGACTGGAAATTATCCTGGAGTTGCAAAACACAGGGCAGGAATACTCAGAGCCCTTGGCTGTGCTGGACACAGCAAAAGGGAGCTGCTGCCTTGGGCCACTATGGGATGTCTGCTTTGGATGTGTAGGAATGGGGTCAGGAAAGCCAAGGCACAGATGGAACAGGACTTGACAAGGGATATAGGTCAGAACAGAAAGGCCAAGGAGAGTGCACCCTCCTGGAACACAGGGGAGAAATAGTGGCAAGGGACAGTGAGCTGGGGATGTCCAGCCTGGAGAAGGCTCCCAGGAGATGTCAGAGCCCCTTCCAGTGCCTAAAGGCTTATAAAGAAAGTGGCAGAGGGACTTCTTACACAGGCAGTATTAAGCCAAGATGAACAGTTTTTAACTAAAAGAGGGGAGGTTTAGATTAGATGTTATGGAAAGAATTCTTCCCTGTGAGGGTGTTGAGGCCCTGGCACAGGTTGCCCAGAGCACCTGGGGCTGCCCCTGGATCTCTGGAAGTGTCCAAGGCAAGGCTGGACAGGGCTTGGAGCCACCTGGGATAGTGGGAGGTGTCCCTGCCCATGGCAGGGAGTGGCACTGGATGGGTTGTAAGGTCCCTTCTAACCAAATCTGTGATTTTGATTTGGCTTTGGCACTGCACAACCCACCCAGCACAAGAGACTGAGGATTCAAAACAGGAGCATGGCACAGCAAAGTCCTTACTCTGTCACCAGAATAGAGGGGCCCTGTGACACACCTGAAAAAAATATTCTGTGTCCTGTCACAAATACAAAACAAGCAGAGAGAGCCAAGAGCCCAGTGATAGCCAATACTGGGATTGGAAACATTCCCAGTGCTGGGGGAGGCTCACCCAGCATTCCCAAAGCACTGCAGGAGCAGCAGAGCCGAGGCCTCCCTGCCATTCCTAGCAGGTGGCAGGTGCAGGACGTGCTCAAGGACATTGCCCAGGATATGGGATTTCAGGTCTGTGGGCTCTGAGATCTCAGATGTCAGTCCCAGGTGGGCTGCACCCACCCTACAAGACAGAGCCCCTCCTCATGGACATTACACCCCAGTTCTTGTGACCTGAGGGTGTTTGAAGTCACAACCATGACCTTCCAAGCCTGGTCTTTCCAGAAAGGCCAGGCTACTGGATTCACCCCAGACCGGGGGAACAATGTTCAGTGTTAATAACATGGAGGAGCTCTCCTCCTGAACAGCACAGACACGTGTGAGCCCCAACAAGGAGCAGCTTTCACCCACTGCCAATTAAAGGAGCTCAGGCTAATTATGGCATTTACCTGTAAAATTGTGCTCTGGCCCATAAATCCTACAAATGAGCTACTACTGAAACAATCCAGCTGGTGTTTGTCACCACTTTCATTCCAAGTGACAAAAAATAAGTGAAGGTGGAAAGGAGAGCTTCCCATGTCAGCACTTACTGACTCCAAAGAAAAGCAGCTGCAGGGCATTTCAAACATTTTTATTCTAAATTGCCAACAAGAACCTTGACATAAATTGACAGAATTTTAAAAGAATCTTAATTTTGCATGTTCCAGTTAACTTATATTATTTTCTAGTGGTAGTATTCAGATGGTGGAAATACAGTCTTTAGAGGAAAAGATGAAGGCATTAATCTCTTTCTAGTCAAACACCATGTTTGGCTTCTTAATTCTTTATGGTTGTATATTTAGATCCCATTTTGAACTTTGCATGTTTAGAAATACACTGCTTGATCTGAACATCTTCAGTCCTAAACATGCAATTTTACTGATTTAAACCATTCCTACTCCCCACCCCCAACACAGAACAGGTACCTGAGAGCTCTCAAACATGTTTTAAGCTTTAGAAAACTGCAATACTCTAATGGAAACTGGAAAAGCACCTCAGTGTCCTCCTGAAACTTCCCCTGTTTGAAGTTGTGTGTGATGCAAGGAACTTGCAGAGGATTCTCTGTTAAGGTCTGCCTGGGGAAGCCCCTCACACACAGGAGACAAAGGTAAGGCCTAAGATGACAAAGGCAAGACTGAAGGTGTGAGGTTGCAAAAGAGGTCAGGATGCTCTCAAAGCAGTCTTTGCAAATGAGAACACTGTTTAAAACCCAACCTGAACACGTGCCATACCCTGAGGACAAACTCAGACTCCAACAAGATAAAAACAACAAGTGTACACACAGAAAAAATACTTCTAAGTTTGGCTGCTCTGGATGATTTTAATCTCAGCCTCCTCACAGACTGGAGAAACTCTCAGCACTTTGTGCTCTCCAGGCTGTAATAGGCCCTCAAACACAACTCCTGGAGTCTCAGTTGCAGGGAGTTTGCTGCAGCTCCCCAGCAAACAGCCAAAACTTCTCCCAAATGTCCAGCAGAAGTTCGACATAATCCCTCTAGGCTTCCTGAGAACAGCAAGATGCTTAAGGCACAGGGTAGAAATTCCTGGCAGTTACTGTTGGATGGTTCCTGAATTGCACTGAAATGGGGCTGTAACAGTTTCTGCTATGCCAGGCCTGAATTCTCCCAAATCTGCCATTCCTGCAGGACATTCCCCCTCCCTGTTCCTGCATCCCTCTGTTTGCAGTTAGTGCTGACCATGAGCAACCAACTCCCAAGGGGCTCCTCCATGTACACACACATTTTAAAGTTTCAAGGGAAGAGACAAGATTCTGGGGGGTATTTTCAGCCCCACAAACTGTTCTGTTTCCCACTATCACTTCACTAATTAGGAACCTAATCAGATCCTACCTCCCCAGCTTAAAATCACTTCCTCAGCCCCTACTCCTTAAAATCCTTCTGAAGGTCTCCTACTGTTTCCCAATCTCTGGAGCAATTCTGTTGTTTTTGCTGTTCACAGAGAGTTACCATGACCCATGGCTGGGCATGGAAGGTTTTTGAGTCTGTGTAAATCTAATTTTTCCAGAACAGTAACAAAATTAATCAAGTAAAGGTGAGGGTAATTTTGAAAACTAATGCTTGGGGGAAACATCTGGCAACCAAGGACAGTTCCACATATTCAAACATTCCAAGAAACGCATTATAAAACAAAAGCCAAGTGTAGAGAGTCCTGCCATCAGGTCCAGATCATGTCTGTCATCTTCAGGAGCTCTCCTGTCCAAGTCAGGGAGACACTTACTGCTGGGGCAAAACCAAGCTCCAGGGGGAGGAGCTAATACTCCGAATTCTGGAAAGGACAATTTTTGCATGAGATGGACAAAGATACAACCACTTCCCCCATTCCCTGAAGGGACAGTGGCTTCTGCAGAGGCAGAACTTGTCCCCTTGGCAACAAGGCTTGTCTACAACCGACATTTCAGTTTGATTTGCCAGACTCATCCCAACACTGTGGCAACTGAACAGTCCCTGGCTTGCAGGAGCTGTGTCTGCAGTGCCCTGAGGGCACCAGGTTCAGTTGCTCCCAGTGGGAATCAGGACAATCATTCCTCAAAGCATCTTCAAGCTGTTGCTTTGTTGCTAAAGGCAAATAAGTCTTTTATTTCAGCATTAGACAGTTCCCCATGGGGAGCTGCTCCTCTCCCTCCCCAGATGGACAGATTTTTCCCCCAGTGGTGCTGGTTTAAGGAGCCCCTGGTTCACACCCAGCTCTGACTTAGCTGGGCCCGACAGTGAGCAGAGCACAAAGCAAAGAAACAATTTGCTTTGTCAGGGGCAAATTTGTCAGGATTTGTCAGGATGGGGGTGAGAGGGGATAATGGGAATGCTGTGGAAGGGCCTGTTTAGAGAGACAGAGTCAACGTGGCCAGGAAGCAGCTCTGCCTAACCTGGGCCACAGGAATGGAGCAATGAAAGAACAGAGAGGATGCCTCAAAGGAAGGACACAGAGGATGATCTGAACAGCAGATTCCCTCAGAAGCTGCTCTCAAGAAGCAGCTGTTTAACATAACTCCTCCTGTCCATGCAGTGGGAGCCACGAAGTGCTGCTACAGCCAGAGATTTCAGGAGCTGTCCCCAGCTCTGGGCTGAGTGCCAAAGCCCCACGCTCAGTACTCACAGCCCTGCAGACACGGTGTACGGGAGGGTGTCAGGGGGCCGCATCCGTGAGGGCAAGGAGTTGTTCTGGTCACTGATGGTGCTGGAATTAAGTGACTTTGGTTACTTCTGGCAAATGCACTGGTTCACATTTATGCATTTTACTGCAGCAAGGCCCTGGGGGATAGTGCTGTGGTGCTGAGATGTGCTCTGAACACTCACAGGTCTTTTAAAGAGTCTGACAGGTGGAACCAGGCAGTGCTGCTGTCAGCCCCTACAAAAGAGCTCACACAGAACTCAGCCTGCCAGGGGCAGGATTTTTGCTGAAATGAATCTGTTAAATAAACCTTAAAACACCTTGAGCAGCTCTGGTGGTGCCACATCCCATAGCAAGCCAGGGCAGCCCCTTCCTGTTCATAGCTGGGCACTGAGCTCTGAGCTCCCCCTGCCCCAAACTCTGACCACACTTTGGAAAGGGCACAAGGAGAGGATTCTGCTGACACAGGGCACATTTGCCCCAGGAGCTCACAAGGGATCTCCCAAGAACTCAAAGGGACCACAAGGTGTGACCACCTTTCTTCCTGCACATTGCCCAGACATCCATCAATCCCTTGTTCAGGGAGCAGTATCTGTGTTTTCTTCTCTGGTCCAGCCCATATGAGGAAACAGGTCACACTGAACTAGCACCATCTCTCCTCCCACGGTTGTACAGCAGCAAAAGCAGCTCCTGTCTGGCCACTGAAGTGAGGCTGGGAGATGGCTGCAATTATTTGTTTAAACAAACACTGGTGTAAAGGATCAAACTTGCATTCCCTACCTGTTTATGGTAGAGTTGATCACACCCCACACAAAAGTAGACTCAGATCCCTCCAGCAACTCTGTGAAAGCAAGCAGATGTGGCTCAGAACTGAGAAACCCCAGAAACCACCATCAGATCAGTGGCTTAAATGGCTTCCCACTGCCAGAGGACAGGGTTAGATGGAATACTGGGAAGGAATTGTTCCCTCTGAGGATGGGGAAGCCCTGGCACAGGTGCCCAGAGAAGCTGTGGCTGCCCCTGGATCCCTGGCAGTGTCCAAAGCCAGGCTGGAAGGGGCTGGGAACAGCCTGGGACAGTGAAAGGTGTCCCTGCTCATGCAATGAGATGAACTTTAAGGTACCATCCAAGCCAAACCATTCAGGGATTCTGTGATTCTATGATCTGGAATATCTCTGTCATATTTTTACATGTTCAAGAGGGAGGAAAAGTTGACCTATGAGGAATGTGTCTGCTTCACAGAGGAACATGTTATGTTTCCAGTGCTATCACTGCACATGAGGCACAAAAGACCTTATGGGAGGAAGGGATGCTTGGAAATCTCTCCCCATGCTTGTTCTGGCAGGCATTTTGGATTGTTCTCTATACCAAGCCAAGCCTGCTGGGTGAAGAAATCCATGTTCATGTGAATGAGCATAAGCAAAGTGTCCTACAAGGCAACCCAGATTGAACAGCTCCCCTGGCCTCACACTGTGCCCAGAGGAGCAGGAGGGCATGGCCAGAAAGAAGGCAGCAGATGGGGAAGTTCCTCACCTGTTTCCCAGTCTTCATCACATGGAGGTGCCTGCCATGTGCTCCCATTATTCAGCTGCTCCTGTGGGGGCTTACACGACCGGCTCACTTCAGGGAGAGAGAAATGCAGTGACCAGCAGTCCTTAAATCCATTAAACATTTTGGCCCAAGCTGTAAAACATCTCTGGACTTTAGAGGAAGTCCCACCCAATGCAAACAGGCTGGGGACAGCTGAAATCCAGCAACTTCAAATTTGGCTTTTTCAATGAAAAAGAGAAGACTCTGCTCCCTGGAACTTTGAGTAGGACTGCTGGAGTGAAGAGGAAACTTGCTGACATGAATGCAGGCATCACTGCCTGTGCACCTCTACAGAAGATAAAAACCTGTGTGCCATGTGGTGTGCAAGAGTTAAAGGGAGATCAGCTCTGCAAGAGGAGCAGCCCATCCTTGTGGCCATTAATGCATCCAACTCCTCCTTCCAGATACACTTCCTGCATGGTTTTGGGTAAAACCTTTATATTCAACAAGCCTGGTAACAAAACACATGCAAAGCCTACCCAGAGCATCTGCCATATTCTCAAGAAACTGCCCAATAAAGCCAAGCAAATAAGATCAAGTTTCCCCAAAGCTGCTGTGTCACACAAAACTACGGACAACCATTTGCCTCCCACTTTTAGGTTATTCCACGAGGAGACCCCAGTCCCCAGGTGTGGACTGCCCCCATCCAAAGAGGCAGGGATTGGATTTAAGACAGGCAGTGTTAAAGTAAGAGGCGTGGCTTTAAAGCCCCGGAAGAGTTGCTCCACCCCCAAATCCCTCGTGGAGTGTTAGCCTGAGGCATTCTACCTTTCCAGTGTTGCAATTCCTTGTATTCTGCATTAACCCCTTCTATTGTATCCCCATTGGTTTGTGCCCCTGGGGCTTCTCACTGGATGTAACATAAAACCCACCACCCTGCCTGTGTTCAGGGTTCTCTGTCTCTGGTTTATGCTAGGTGAAAATCCTGTGCTAGTGACACTACGATAAACGGATTCTGGAGCTTAACCAAACAGAGACCCATCTTGTTGCCTTCCCATGTCGGTCACCAGTAGCTGTAACCTCCCTGGACAAAACCCTGCTGCTGCAACAGAATGCAACACCCAGGGTGCAGACACCTGGGAGCACAGGGGTTCTCTTACCCACATCTTGCTCCATGAAGGCTTTGTCGTTGCACTTTATGATGTGGTCACTGAGGTTGGCCTGAGGAACCAGGTGACGAGCATTGAAGGGGCATGTGGCCAATTTCTTTGCAATTTCAGGGTTGCTCTGGACAACAGAAAACCAAAATTATGTGCCACATCTCTCAAATTCACTTACCTCTTCTTGATACGTAGGAAAAAAAGGCTGGGATATTTGTGGTGTTGCTTTAAAAAATACAATAATAACAAAGAAATTTCAATGTATCGGTCAGACATTCACTAAATACAGAAGGGGAAATGAACATGACTTTTCTTCCAAACACAGTTCACAGACACTGAGCCATCCTGAGTGAAGTGGAACAGACCCTCAGCAAACTTCCTACAGCTCCCTGCAGTGCTGGTGATCCGACTGCATGGCTTACAGCACAAATGAAACCATTTTAAAACCAGCAGGGGAGAGACACTGGGCAAATCTAAACCTTTCAGATGTATTTTAATTAAGCAGGCACACAGGCAGAGAAAGTCTGTAAACCTTTTAAAAGAGCCAGGGAGTTGGCAGCATTCCGCCTGGATTTCCATTATGGCAGGCACCAGTTCCAGTGGCAGAGCTCAGCTGTCACTACAGTAAATTATCTCCTGCAAGTGACAGAGCATTACTGGGAAACCCCAGCTCTGCCACTGGACCAGTGCTTGCCTGGCTCTGCTGGTCAGTGATCAGACTCACACCCAAGGCAGAAGTGCTGCTCCAGGCAGTTCGTCCTCCATCACTGCTGATTCCTGGCTTCAGCACACCCAAGGCCTGTGGCATTCCCTGCCTGGTACAGGAATGCCATGTCCATATGTGTCCATCAGTGTCACTACCTGTCACAAGCGAGTGGCTTCCCACTGCCAGAGGGTAGAGTTAGATGGGATATTGGGAATTGTTCCCTGTGATGGTGGACAGACCCTGGCACAGGGAGCCCAGAGAAGCTGGGGCTGCCCCTGGATCCCTGGAAGTGTCCAAGGCCAGACTGGACAGGGCTTGGAGCAGCCTGGGACAGTGGGAGGTGTTCCTGCCCATGGCAGGGGTGGCACTGGATGGGCTTAAAGGTCCCTTCCAACCCAACCCATCCCGGGATTCCATGACTGTAACACCGTTCCAGCCAAGGACATCCAACTTGCTCTGCTTGCAGGTTGGGCCAGGGCTGTGTTCTGCACAGAGCAATGAGAGATGATCTGGGTGGAAGTGTTAATTGGATTTTAAGCATTAGGGATGCAAAGGAAACTCCACAAACTTGTCCCAAACAAGGACAATCTCCACCCAAACCCCTGGCACTGCAAATAATACACTGTGGCTAATTTTCAGATTGACCAGTGACAACCCCCAAGATCTTCTGCTAATTAGCACTTCTGCTAATTACTTAGACACTGGCTTTATCTGTTTGATGATCACTATCTCACCTCATCTTCCTAACCAGGAAACTTCCCAAAACTCTCTGGTCATCAGTTAAACAACACCAGGACTAAGCCAACAAGCTTAAAGGTTGACTTGCTCACACTGTTAACCCAGCTCACATGCACACTCCTACCAAAATGTGCAGGGGCTCAACACAGAACATTTCAGCCCTCTCTGAATGTTTGGTACTTGCCACTTAGCTCTGCCCCGCAGTTTCACTAGCTAATTAATTTAAGGCTCTAGTTCCACCAAAATGAATTTATTGCACTGGCACCAGGACATGCTGCCTACAACCACAACTTAAGTGGAAGGCACAGCAATGTTGGACCATTTAAAAAACACACTGGCAAACCTAAAAAGGGACAATCATGTTTTCAAAAGTCTCAGAAAAAATCCAAAGTTCAGAAGGTTTAAAGAAACCCAATCATGAGGACAACAGAGGAGAAGAGAGGAAGGAGTGTGTAGTATGAAATTATTTGTAATCAAGTTCTTGATTACAGATGGAGAAGGGAAAAAACCTCTCCCAAACATGCTGAGCCCAGGATGTGCAGTTTCTGCCAGATGCCTATGAAACAGCTGTTGGCAAAACCGAACTGCCCAGCCCTGTAGTGAAAGAATGAACTGTAACACCACAGCACCTGTGCTCTGACAGGCCCAGAGGCGTGCATGGAACTCCAACAGTCCTCCCTTCAGCTGAAAGTAGAAAAATTAATATGGCCTCCCTGTGAGCTGCTGGAAGAGGTCAGTCTCCTACCTGAACTAACCATGAAGGATCTCTGTCTCCTTCCAACAGAGCCAGACTGTGAATGGGTGAACTTCTGTGTGCCTGGAGCTATTACTAAACAGATCCTGAAGTTACATGAAATAGAAGTTAAACAGGGCTACTTGTCAGGAAATGCAGGAACACAGGGAGTGTTTGCATGCACAGAGTCACTCAGTCACTGCCTGTCCAGCTCACCTCCTTACACTTCACCAGGTGATAAGGAAATCGGCGTGCTCTGATCCAATGGTGTTTAACCAACGGGCACTGGATTAACCTCTCTGGATCCAACACATCTGATGGAACAGAAGAACAAGGAAGAGCATCTGGTTAGGAAGACAAGAATCACTCACACAGTGCACTGGGGAAAACCCCACACCACCACATCAGGGCTGTGGTCTGAGGAAGTTAAACCAGTTGCTCTTAGTTTGAAACCATTCATTAAGGCTGGCACCTGCTTTGCATAACCAAATTAAACTTGAAGTTCTCATAACTGGGACATTAGTTAAAACAGAGGAGGGTCAGCACCACTGAGCATAATAACTCTTTAGGTTACCTTATTAGGGAGGCAACCACCCTTACTCCAAGGGAAAGCCAGCAGCACTTTCCAGCTCTCCTGGAGGAGGATCAGTGGGATCATGTCACACCCACCAACACCTTCAGCAGCTGAACCAAATCTTTTTTTCCATCAACAGCTTGTTTTGCTGGAGGCAGAACGTGAGGGAACTGAGTTACATTCTGGAGGTAGCAGTGTGCCTCAGATGGGACATGAGACTCTGAAGCTTTTAATCATGCAATTATTTAGGAGCTGAGACGTTACTAAAGCAGCAAAAACACTGAACAAACATACTGAACATGAAGCAGTGTGAAACCATGCATACATAACTGTCTAGAAAATATATTAAAATATTAATAAATATATATATTCACAGTGAGGAAGAGAGGCAGCAAGGAGGAGACACAGGGCCCCAACTACTTCCTGTGGGTCTGTCTGTGGGGTACACATCAGGGAGCCTGGGCTGCTCCCATCCTTTCTGCTCTGCCACTCTTGTTGCCCGGGCTTTGAGCACATTTAGGATTTGATCATTCAGGAGCTAACCCAGCTCTAGGCACCGACTGCTGCAGCCTCTGCCCTCCTCTCTCACACACATGGCTCCATCAGGCCCCGGGCTGGCAGTGGTTACAACGCTGTTCCACAAGTCCCAGCGAGCCTAATTCATGTCGAGAGCCACTTGGAAAAAGAAGGGACAGACAGAATCCTCATTTCCACCTGGGCTGTGCAGTGCTGCTGCTGCTGAGCACCTCTCAGCTCAACAGCCCACTCGGGGCATTAGGGCAGCTGAAAACCCACCTGGCTTTGCACTGGACCAGCTGCCCCTGCAAGAGCAATCACAAGTGGTTTTGTCACCGAAAACGTAAAAAAAACCCACCCAAACACTGTAATTTCAGTATTAGAAAGCAGCATTACTCTTGGCACTGGCTGCGTGGGGTTGCTCCTCCAAACATCCTCTCCTCCCTTCTGAGGAGGGTTTCTTCTCCTTGAATTCATTCCAACTATGGGGTCTAGCCAAAATATACCCTTTAGCAGGCAAAGAGTCCTTATTCTCACCGCTAAGATACCCACTTGTGCACATTTATCACTGATACATGTAAATACAAGATTACGCACTGCCTGTTTAAGGAATTCACGAGACTGAACACTATTTGTTAGAGATTTTTCCAATAGCTTCTCTCTTTGACCTGTCTCCACACAAGACCAAGTGTGTTGCCAGTGAAGGGAAAAGGGACAGAGACCAGCAGCAGGGGAAGAGCAGAGCCCTCAGCACCTCACGTCCAGCACCAACAGCAGCAGCACAGGAGGGAGCTGTAATTTATACACGGCTGAAACCACCAAAGGCACCACAACAATGCCACATGCAGGGAAATCCAAGTACCCTGTCCCCGTCCACACTGCATGGAAACGGATCCCAAAACCGCCTGTAGCGGCTGAGGCGGGATACACGGGTAGAAGCCACGCTCGAAACAAACAAAGTCACTTTATTCAGTCAAATCCTGCAGGCCGAACATCATCCGCACCAACTGCACCTGGTGTGGCGACCCGGGCTGGAATCACCGAGAGAGGGCCCGCCCGGCTCGGGCACTGGGCACGGGGACAGGCCCGGCCCGAGGGGAGCGACAAACCCGGCCCGAGAGGAGACAGACCCCAGTGGGTACCGCAAGGGTAGTCCCGACCCTCCCCACAGCCTCCGAGCGCTTTCCCCGTCCCTTCCCAACCAAGCCTCAAGCCTCACCCAATTCCTCCTCCTCAAGCTCCATGGCGGGGCCGGACGGGGTCCGCTCTGGGGCTGGGTCCGCTGTGGAGCAGAGTGTGGGGCCGGGACCGGGGCCGGTGTGGGGCTGGCTGTGGCGTCGGCTGTGGATCCGAGTCCGCCGCTGTTCCGGGGCCGGCTGCGGGAGGTGGCTGCGGGGTCCGAGTCCGCTCCGCCTCGGGGCCGGTGTGGGGCCGGCCCGGGCCCCTCCTTCCCGCCCAGCCGCGATTGCCGCGGCAACGCCGTGCGCGAGGCGCCATCGAGGGCGGGGACCCTGCCCGGGACCCTGAAACCGCCCTGAGGGGCTGGGGAATGTTCAGCCGGAATAAACCCATTTAGACAGAATGTGCTCGCCTTAGACTCGTTCTGATGTTTTTGACTGGGACTGCTGCAGCCTTAGGGGCTGGTTATGAACTGACCCCGGACAGTGAACCAGAATTGTCGAGCTTGGAAGAGACCTTTGATATCATCGAGGTCAGTCAGTCCCAAGTGGCCTCCCACTGTGAGCCCTAAACCTCATCACCCGCACCAGATCCTGAGCACCCCAGCTTTGTTGGTTCCAGCACCTCCCTGGGCAGCCCCTTCCAAGGCCTGACCACCCTGATCTAACCTGAATCTCCTGTCTCAGCTCAAGGCCATTTCCCCGGTCTGCTCTCTGCAGTCACAGCACCAGAGACCGGCCCCACCTCACTCCAACCTTTCGGGGAGATGTAGACAGTGACCAAGTGTCCCCTGAGCTTCCTCTCCTTGCTATACAAACCCTTCTCCCTCAGCCCTTCCTCGTAAGACAATTTATTTTGGCTGGAATGGAGGTGATTCCCTCAATAATTTCACAGTAGCTGGCACCGTGATGTGCTTTGACTTTAGTTTGGAAAAAACACTGATAATGTTGCCCACAAAAATTGCATTCTTTACTTGGTGTGTAACAAGCCAACAATTACACACTTGAGGGAGACATTGATTATTTATGTCAGAGTTGCACAAGCCTGGATACTCGGTGGAATCCCACAAATCAAACACGCCAAATATTAAAACTTTTTACTGTTTATGCATTTTGGCAAACAAAGGAATTAGTGTTCATTGGCTGCATGTAACATAGCTCTTTTATTAATTAGTATTCTATCTTCTATTGGTTAATGATTCTCTCATGCTAATTAGTCCACATGCTCAGTCTTTATTTTCTTCTGGGTCAGTGGTCTGTGTGTTGGTGGCCGCGATTTGCCCCTGGCAGAATTATCTTTTACCCACTTGGAGCTGATTTCAGCACAATTGCTCAGTTGGCTTTGTTAGTTTCTTCCTTGTCCTGGGACTTCTGACAGATGTCCTTGAAGGCTGTAAATTCTACATTCCTTATGCCCACTATCAGTGGTTTGTCCTTCACAAGATTTGTTAAACTCTTCCTAGCTGAGATCATTGAAACATGTCCAGCTCTAAACCCTACCAAGGCAATTCTAGGAACAAGTTGTCTTTCTAACTGGATGTGACTTACAGTTTACTGTCTGCTATTTCACAGATTAAATCTCTCTTCTTGTCAATTAGTCTTGAAACTATACAAAGATCACACATCAAAAAACATTACAGTGAAATTGGAAAGTACTTTGGACTTGATTAGCATAAGAGATCTGGTAGCCTTGGCAGGAACAAACAGCTTTGAAGACTGCAAGAAGATTGAATGGAGGCTGGAGACAGGGAGAAGATTGAATCAATGTTGAAATACACATTGTTATAAACGCAATAGCAAAATAGGGTTAATATAAAAAGCGATTTATTATAAAACAATTTCAATCATAAGCAATGAGAGAAAAACCACAATAAATAAATCAGTGCAGCGCTGGGTGGACAGGGGTCTGTACCCAGAGGTACAGATTTTCCCAAATCCACCAAGGAGGGACTGCGGTCCGGGGTTTTTATAAGGATTTTTGTATCCTGAGGCAAAACCCGGGATGGGTACAGTCCAACAAAGAGTCTGGATGTGTGGGTGAATATATTTCCCGGATCCATCAAGCTGAGTGAATAGTCAACTGGGCAGAGTCCTTTCACATGTGAATGGTTCTGGGTGTCTTCTGATTGCATCTCGGGGTGGAGTGTCCAGGTTGGGTGCGGAGCAGATTGGTATCTCAGCCGGGCTACTCTCATTGTCTGGCTTGATTGCCGGTGTCCTACTCTTTATTTCGGGCTGATAAGCATCGCTGTAGATCGTTACTGCCTGACTCGGGAAGGAATCTTTATGTGAAAAACGAGGTTCACATAATTTTTATAGAATTTAAAAGTTTAATAAAAAAAAACAATTAGGAGAGAAAAATAAAGTAAAGTATACAGATACGGTCGGGTGTCTCTGCATTCAGCTAAGAGAGCACACCTTACTAACAAAGGATTGTCCCTTAAAAACAGAACTCTACTACATATCCATAAATTCTCATACATATTCATACATTCTTCTTAGGTTCTTTGGTGTTCTTCTGTTTAGTTTTCTCTTGCCCCCTTCCCAATAGATCAATCCTCTTGGTGCCATCGAGATTTACATTCCCTGATCACAGAAATGCAATAAATTCCTCCCCCAGAGCTCTGGTCACTGCTGTCTTCATCTGGATAAGATAGTTTACAAATTCAGGAGTCTCTAGCTATTTTTTCCTCAGTCTTTGGGTTATACAAACAAAGACAGTTTTTATTTTAATACTATGCCATAACCTAACATATATGTATTATACTACTATTTCTAAATTTCATCAATAACAGAAATAAAGGAAACTATATTAATACAACAAAATTTCTCATTCTTATACACATAACATTCATCTTAATATTTGTGAAAAGCCAATAACATAAAATGTATCTATAACATTTAGATCATACTACATTTTATATTTTTACATTATTATAAATATAACATATATTTCTTTATTCTCCTTCACGAATTTTTATCTAATGCCACATTTATCACAACATGTATGTCTGTATGTTTGTATGATGTTTAACTCAACCATTGTAGTAAAAAATTGTTAGCTTTCCTAGAACGGTATATAAACTTATGTAGCCCACAGTAAAATCGGATTCTGATCACCAAATTGGTTGTCCCTGTCTTTCTTCATCACTAATAGAACATTATTTCTTAAGAGAATTTTACATACTTCACATTTTGCAACAATAGCACACTGATGGTTTGGGTGCTCAGTCCTGGGTGTTTATCCTGTGTCTGGGACTGTTTTAGTCCCCTGGTGCACCAGAAGCAAGAGCAGAAACTGCAGTCTCAGCAGAGGCTGCAACTCTGTAAGCTCAGAATATCTCCCTGACTTGGAGAAAGAACTCAGCAAGGTGTTAGAAGACCCCAGACCAAAACTTGGGCCAAGAGGTGTGTGTGAGCACATGTTGGGGCAGGTGCCCAAGTCACAGGGATATCATTGCCTGGGGATTTCTTTGCACCATTTGAGCTCATCTGCTGTGCACTGCTCTATTAAGTTATTTGCTTTTATAAATCTGATGCCTGAGACTCTGCTTTGGGAAACCAAGGCTTGTGCCCATCATTCTGCCTCTGCTCCATAGAATCACAGTATCATCAAGGTTGGAAAATCCCTCTGAGATCATCAGGTCCAGCTATTCCCCCCAGCAGTGCCAAAGCCATCTGTGTCCCAAGTACCACATCTACATGTTCTTTGGACACTTCCAGGGATAATGGCTCCAGCACTGCCCTGGGCAGCATGTTCCCAATGTCTTACCACCCTTTCAGTGAATAATTTTTCCTGAATAGCCAACCTAAACCACTCAGGGCACAACTTCAGGTTATTTGCACTCACTCTGTCCCTTGTTCCCTTGGAGCAGAGCCTGAGCCCCACCTGGCTCCACCCTCCTGTCAGGGAGTCATGGAGAGTGAGAAGGTCCCCTCCTTTTCTCCAGGCTGAGTCCCTCCAGCTCCCTCATCTTCTTCTCATCAGACTTGTGCTCCAGTTGTTTCTTCTCCTCCCTAGACAATCCACACTCACAGCCCCCCTCTCATCAGGGCAAGCACCCTCTTTTGGAACTGACTTCAAAAGAGAAGTCTCATACACATGTCAGCAAAAGGCACTGACATTCAATCCCTTGACTTCCTTTAGGGGCAGAAGATACACTAGAAGGTTTCCCACTGTTCTAATTAGTAGTTACAGGACAAGGTTTTTCTGGCAGTAGCCAGAAATTTGCCTAATATAATTCCAGCAGGTGACTGAAGGCTTACCAGTTCTCTCTGTAGCAGCAAGAGCAAAATCATCTTAAGGTATAAGAGATTTTGTGTTTATAGAATAATAAATGTACATCAGGAGAACAGTGTAGGCTTCTCTTGAGTGTAAGTACTAACAAAAGACATTTTCAAGCACAAAGAAGCTTGCCTCTTCCAGTCCTGTCTGCAAAAATATGTAAAAAACTGTTTCCAGAAGCCTAAGATGGACTAAATCTGCCAAAGGATTGTGTCTCTTGGCACACATGATCTGCAGTGGTGTTCTACTCACTTGCAAAGGTTGAAAAGGGCTAAGTACACTGTTCCATCCTTCCTACTGGGAATAATGAAAGCTCTCCATACACCCCATGTACTACTAACCTTGGCAGAGAAACAACTTTCCTCCTGACTGTGTGTGCCTGGAGTGTCCACAGAGGCAGGGACACTGCATGGAGAGTTAACAATCATTGTGTGAACAATCAAAGCACAAACATCCCTGAAATACCCTCATAGAACCACCCCAGGTCAACACTGCTCTGCTTGGACATCTTGGAATCATCCCTGTAGGGGAAAGAATGACACACAGGCTGGGCTGGGATGCAAAAAAAATTTAATGCAACAGAAGAGATAAACAGCTCAATCCAAAAGAGGAATCTAATGCAGGAAGCACCAGGCCAGATGAGAATTTGTGTCCCATGGCTGTGGCAGAG
>NC_031796.1:2485335-2487077 GCF_001522545.3 Parus major | reverse complement strand
AAGGTTCTCCAAGGCTTCTGGGCCTTGGTCTTCACTGGCAACCTTTCCTGTCACAGGATGAGGTTCCTGATATTCCTCAGAAAGTTGGGAATAGGGGAGTCTGGAGTAGGTGTCCTCCCCAGGGCAGAGGAGGAGGATCAGCTGTAGGAACATTTAAACAGACTGGACCAATATAAGTGTGTGACCTGATGATGGGCACATGAGTTTTGGTGTCAAAGAAAGCATCTCTGAGCTCCCTTGGGCAGGTGCCAGCAGTCAGGAAATGCAGCTGTGGGCAGAGAGAAAGAGATGGTCAGGGAGAATACGAGTAGCAATGTACAGACCCTGAACTACAAACACACCAACTCTTCCACTTGCTCGGGCATCTGGCAGGTCAGATGTGCCTGCACAGGCACCTGTGAAGAGCAAAAGAGATCAGAAGAGCTGGCAGCTTCTTGGGGGCATCTTGTGGTTCCAAGAAACATGAAAAGTCAAGGCAAAAGACAGGAAAAGAGGAGGAGATGCTGATGGAGGGACAGAAAGAACACAAGGACTCATCTTCCTGGTCAAAGACACCTGGCTGGGGAGGAGAGCTCTCCTGGAGTGTCAGGAGCTGAAAGAAGGGGTTTCAGAAAACACCACCCCACTGCTTTGGACACATCCTGGGGCCCAAAGCTCTCTGGCTTCTGCAGGGCATTGGGATTTAAGTCCTTTCCAATCCTCCAAATGCCTCCTCAGCCCAGAGAGCAGCCCAGCACCATAGGAGTGGGGAGGAAACCTCCTCCATTTCCCCAGCCTGTGAGAGCCTTGAGGAAGCTGCAGTGCCACTTGCCTGGGGAGGCTCAGGGAGGGAATGCACTCAGAAAAGCCCTGGGTACAAAAGCAGCTCTCAAAATACACCAAGGACTGATGCACTTCCCTGCCCCGCAGACATGGAGGCGGCTGGGACGCGTCCCAGGAGGGCAAGGGAATGCCTTCAGTAGGCAAATTTCCAGGGAGAGACTCTCCTTACCAGTGGCAAGTCATGCTCCAATTTTGGGTTGGCCTTGTGTCAGCCTTTTGGTGTGAGGCCAAGCCAGGGGTGTGTGGTGTCTGCAGACCTGTCCAAGGCAGGGCTGAATTCCCCTCCAGCAAGGGCAGCTCCATCCTGGCCCTGGGAAAAAGGGATGCTTGGCAGCTCCCTCACGTGTCACATTTGTGTTCTCAGCACTGACAGCATGTATTGGAAAAGTGGCCTGTGCTTGTGTGTCATCCAGGTCAGGCTCCACATTGTGCAGCCAAAGGGCATCGTGGGTGCAGAGAGAGGGAGGAACAAGGAACGGTCCAGACACCCAACACCTCCCCCAGATATTGAGGACGAACACAATGGTCACAGGGCTCTGTTTGACACTTGATTCCTGCCAATGATCAGACAATTATTGAGTCACACAATCACAAGGACTGGCAAAGACCTCCAAGATCATTGAGACCAACCATTACTCACGTGTTCCTGCAAGAAAAGTCATTTGGCTTCACATCCCCTAACATGAAAGGGATCTTCATGACCTAGTGGGCATGTCAGAAAGGAGGAAATTAAATGACAGTGTTGATGGAAACCAAAAGAGAGCCTGAGGCATTAGGAGGATATTTTGCTCTGGAGATGAGTCTGTAGGAAAATTGTTGCCCTGTGTGGTTACTGTGGGCCTGGGGCAGTTCAGGAGCAGTATAAAAGTGGCTCCTTCTCCTCACTCTCTCATCCACTCTTCCTGTCTCCAGCTCCTTGG
>NC_031796.1:2479385-2484625 GCF_001522545.3 Parus major | reverse complement strand
TTGTTGCTTCCTGAGGGGCTGAGCAAGCCCAGCAGCCCTTGCAGAAGGACGGGGCCAGCCTGGGCTCTTGGGAAGCACAGCCCATCCCTGCCTCTGCCCTCTGCCTCTCTCTCCTTTCCCTCCTGTGTCCCTGCTCCCTTGTGCTCCCCTGGGCTGTGAGCCCCACACAGCCATCCTGGGGAGGACTTGATGGCTCCACCCCTGTGTGGGTTCCTGCTTGGAAAACACACCTTGGAAAACAACAGACTGTTGTTGGTCCCTGGTGCTCTCTGCATTGGCATCTCAGCTTGCATTGACATAAATTTCCTGTTTTGACTCAATAAAGTTCTTTTGCATCGCAGCTCACGTTTTCCTCTCATTTATTCCTCTCCCAACATGCTGAGAAAGAGAGGTGTAGCTCAGGGCTGGTTGTGGGAGGGGATTGTTGGGGATGGTTGTTCACAGGGTGTTAACTCAGGCTCAATTGAAATATTCTTAATCATGCAATAGGTAACTCTGTTTTCTAATTCTCTCTACTGACCTGGGGCTGGAGAGCATGGCCCGATGCTCTTCCACGAACATAATGACAAGAAAGATGATTTTTGGTCTCCCCTAAAGCATTCTCTTCCCTACACTCAGCAATGGGCCTTCCCTACACTCCCTGAGCCTTCAGCCTCTTTCCCTCCAGCCAAGTGCTCTCACCTCCTCCCCATGCTGGCCACCCTGCACCAAACTCTCTCCACTTGGTCCTGGTGGTTCTTGCATTACAGCCTGTCCCCAGCACAGGGCATGGCACCAGGCGAGTGCTGAGCAGAGCAGCATCACCACTGCCACTCATCTCCTGGTTCCACTCCTGCTCACACAGCCCAGGGTGCTGCTCACAGCCCTTGGTGTCTGTGAGCATCAGTGACAGGGACAATGGTATTGGGTGCACCCTCAGAGCACTTTGTGATGTGCTTTATTGACCACAGGGGTATTTTGTCAAGGTGATGATCTTGGAGGTCTTTTCCAACCTTAATCATTTGTGACTCTCAGCAATGGCAAGAGGCTGAGGGCAGCATCAGCTGCACTAGATGGGAGGGTTTAAATCCACGGGGATCTTGGCAGACTTGAGGAATTGTCCCACATGGAACTCAGGAACTTCAACAAAGCCAAGTGCAAGGTCCTGGCACTGCTTTGGGGCAGTCTCAGAAGTCAATAGGGACTGTGGGGTGGGTGGAAGGAGAGCTGCCCTGCAGAGAAGGGCTGCAACAATGGTCACACAGAGCATCACCCCTGCTCTGAAGGGCAGCTGGACCAGTTGAGGTTTCTCAGTCAGGAGAAGAGCAGGATCTGGGGGACCCTTTCAGTGCATCTAGGGGCGGTGTGAGGAAGATGGAGAGAGACATTATGTCAAGTGATTGGACAAGGAGCAGGAATTCTAAACTGGAACAGGCTGGCTGGAGCTGACATACTGTCCATGGCAGCAGGGTTGGACTGAATGGTCCTTAAGAATCTCTTTCAACAAAACCCATTCTGTGATCCCCTGATAATATGGGTCTGTGAGAAGGCAGCACAATGCACTGTGTCCCTCCCTTTCAGAAACCTTTCAGATCCATGGGGTCTACTGGAGACTGATGGGAATCCAGTGCCTCTGTCTGGTCAGTAACACATTCACTGCTGAGTACTTGTGTCACAGTGTTGAGCTGAGAAAGGAAAGGAAAAGAAGTGTAAACAGAGTGGATGTTTGTCCCTGGACAAGGCAGGGAAATCCTATCCTGACCCCAAGAGGCAGAGAAACTCACAACCCAGAGGGTCACTGTGTGCACACTGAGCCCACCCAATGCCAGCCTGTGTTGACAGCCAGTGCAAAACCAGCCCCAACAACCCCCTCCCACAAACACCCCTGGGACACCCTCTCTGCCTTGGGAGAGTGTCTGCAGGGCAAAGGATGACACAAAGGCGTGGGCTGGGATGCAGCAGAATTTAATGAGTCAAAAGAGGGAAAAGAGGGGGATCCAGGTGGAGGCCACAGTGCAGGGAGCAGCTTCAGCAGGGGAGGCACCTCGTGCCACAGAGGCCACTGCCCAAGCCTGAGAGGCCAAAGCCCCCGGAGCTGATGGGCACTCCCTGAGAGCTGAGGATGCTGCCAACAGCAGCCGAGGTGGAGGATCCCACGGCGGTGTTCTGTGGGAAGGAGCTGAGGATGGGCCCGGGCAGGGTCACCACCACGGGCGAGGGCTGGATGGCCACGGTGGAGTCCTGGCACTGCCTGACACAGGGCTCGTTGCAGCTGTTGGCCAGCGGGGTGGGGCCGCAGGGCTGGCAGGGCCGGCACGGGGTGTAGCAGGACATGTCTTGGGGCTGCAGATGCACCTGGACAGAGGGAAGAAGAAAGTGAATCACACAGAGTGTGTAAGGATCTGTCACCTCACCATGTGGGAGAGAAGGCTTGAGCTGGGAATGAGAGCTGAAGGCTGTTTCTGGAGGCTCATGGGCTCTTTCCCTCACACACAAACCCCACCAAGTGCTCAAGCCCAGGGATGTGCTCAACCTGCCCAAAACTGGGGCAATACTTCTGCTGAGACCCTGCAGTCACACACCTCCCACTTCTTTCCTCCTCTCACAAAAAGCATCTGCAAGATCTCACACAGGACCAAGTCAGAGGTATGTGCTGAGAAATCCCAGTGGAGGATAAAATGGAGAATTGGCTTTAAACTCACCTTGTTCCAAAGAGATGGAGGTGAGTGAAATGAATGTGCGAGTGAGGAGAAGAGACTGCTTTTATACAGCTCTTTTATTGCCCCAGGCCCATAGTCCTGCAGAAGGGCAATAATTTTTCAACAGACTCATCTTCAAAGAAATATATCCCACAAAGTGTCAGCGATTCACATTTTGTTTACAACTGCACTGCCATTTTATTTCCTCATTTCTGACATTCCTGCCCTGCATTGTAGGATCCTTTCATGTTCTGTGATGAGAAGCCAAAGGATATCCCAGGCAGAGCCATGTCAGTGAGAGCACATGACCCAAGTGCTGGATGAAGGGAGGGAATGTTGGTTTAGGGCAGTGAAAAACAGCTCTTTGCAACATACCTTGTGGGAAGAGGCCTTATCTCACCCTGCACATGTCAGAGGGTATCCAAATAGTCCACTTTTTACAGACATTTCACTTGCTTCTCTCTTTTCCCTCTTCGTCTTCTCTCTGCAAGGGTCACAAGCTGTGGCATCTCCAGGCACCCTGGCTGTGCCAATGTTTCAGCTCTTTTTCTCTTGAAGCCCTTTGCTCTGGAATGGATGTTTACCAGGGGTTAGGATAGCCAAAGCCCACCTGGAGTTGAATCAGGCAAAGCACATGGAGGGGCAATAAGAAGGTCTCCTGCAAACAGACCATCAATAAAGGGAGCCTTGAACACAGGCAGCCACAGTATTCAACATGGCAGCTTCCCTGAGGGCAGAGGGTACAGGAAAGTTGGACATCCTCAAATGTTCCTGTCCTTGGTTTTTACCATCAGGAATTGCTGTCAGGAACTGAAGTTCCTGGTACTCCTTGGAACAACTGGAGCAGAAAAAAATTCCCCAAGCAGAACAGAATCTGATGGGGGAGCATTCAAAAACACTGGCCTCAAATGAGTGTATGTGAATTGATGTTATGTGTTCACTGGTGTCAGTACAAAGCCTTTCTCAACTCCCTTTGAGAGATTCACTTTGGTGACAGTGACCACAGAATGCATCTGAGAAGTGGAAGAAAGCCAGTGAGTGTCATGTCTTCAAGAGAGGCATGGAAGAGGAGTCAGGGAATGACAGGCCGGTCAGACTTGTCTTGATATGGAAAGGTGAGAGAGAAAATCCCTACAAAATCCAACATGCACTGCTCAGGGAGGAGATGTGCTCAGAAAAGCCCTGGATGCAAAACCAGCTTTCAAACTACACCAAGGACTGATGCACTTCCCTGCCCTGCAGACATGGAGGCAGCTGGGACGCGTCTCAGGAGGACAAGGGAATGCCTTCAGTAGGCAAATCTCCAAAGTGAGACTCTCCTGAGCCATGGTGAGTCACCTTCTAATATTGGTGTCAGACCAAGTCAGGAGTATGTGATGTCTGCAGGCTTTGTCCCAGGCAGGGCTGAATTCCCTTCCAGCAAGGGCAGCTCCATCCATAACTCTGAAAATTCATCTTCAAGAACTGGGCTGTGCCCAGACCCAAAGCTCCAGGCAGCCCAAAAGGCCATTGCCCTCATCCTGACCTGCTTGGCAGCACTGCCACAGCTCAGGGTTCTCAGAATTGACAATGTGTGGCAGGATTTCTGTATCCCCCCAGGTCAGGGTGCAAAGGGTGCAGCCAAAGTGCATCATGGGGTGAAGAGAGGGTGAAGAGTAGGTACTGTTCCAAGAGTCAACACTTCCCTCAGGCAGTAAGAAAGCAAAGAACTCCACATGGGTCAACTTGAGACTTGATTCCTGCCCATACTGGTGTGTTCCTGCACAAGAAATCTTTGGACTTCTCATCCCCTTACATGATAGAAGCCTCCATGACTTATTGGGAATGTCAGAAATGAGGAAATGAAATGGCAGCAAAAATGGAAACCAAACCACAATCTGTGCCATTGGATAGAATGTTTTGCTTTGAGGTGAGTCTGTAGGAAAATTACTGTCCTTGTGCAGTGACTGAAGGCCTGGGGCATTGCAGGAGAAGTATAAAAATGAGCCCTTCTCACTCTCTCATTCACTCCTCTCACCTCCATCTCCTTGAGAACAAGGTGAGTCTGAAGCTTTTTCTCATCTTTCCCCTCTTCCCATGGGATTTCTCAGTCTACAGATGCTTTTTTGTCCCATATGCATTCTTGTAATATAGAAATAGGAAGAGGGCTAAGGTGTAACACAGGGAAAGGCTGATGCTTGTCTGAGGTGTTTTCAGAGTTATGGACCAGATATGGATCTTCCTTAGGTAGCTCTTGGCAGAGCTCCTCTGAGGACAAGAGAAGCCTGTGGGTCTCTCTATACAACCCCCAAGGCTTATCTCTAGTTCAGGACTTTGGTCTCCCATTGTGGGGTGACAGGTTGATCCTCACCCACTCTGTGTTCTCTGCTTCCCCCTTCCCTGTCTCACAGGTGCATCTGCAGCCCCAAGCCATGTCCTGCTACACCCCGTGCCGGCCCTGCCAGCCCTGCGGCCCCACCCCGCTGGCCAACAGCTGCAACGAGCCCTGTGTCAGGCAGTGCCAGGACTCCACCGTGGCCATCCAGCCCTCGCCTGTGGTGGTGACCCTGCCCGGGCCCATCC
>NC_031796.1:2477808-2479285 GCF_001522545.3 Parus major | reverse complement strand
CAGGTCACACACTTATATTGGTCCAGTCTGTTTAAATGTTCCTACAGCTGATCCTCCTCCTCTGCCCTGGGGAGGACACCTACTCCAGACTCCCCTATTCCCAACTTTCTGAGGAATATCAGGAACCTCATCCTGTGACAGGAAAGGTTGCCAGTGAAGACCAAGGCCCAGAAGCCTTGGAGAACCTTCCCCTTTCCTGTACCCCTGCCCCAGTGAAGCTGCCCCAGTCAGCCTTGGCTCAAGCCTCCCTTTTGCTGTTGCCCTGTGTGGAAGATCTTTTGGTTTCCCACCACAAACTCTGCTGATTCAGCTCCAGGTGGACACTGGGCTTTCCAACCCCAGCCCTGGAATACTCAGAACACCTGGCAAACGATCAGCATCAGCAAAGGGCATCAAGAGGAAGGGAGAGGAAAGCATTTTCCTGGAGAAGCAGTGTCCAGTGGGCGTTGGAGTGAGGTGAGAGGGAGGAGAGAGCAGCAGGCAGGACGTGCTGCGAGGAGAGGAGCCTTTGTGTGCTCTGCTGCTCTGTGCAGGGCAGGGCAGAGCTGGGGCTGTCCCTGCAGAGGCAGCTGCCAACAATGGCAAGGCACTGCCCTGAGCCAACATCCCCTGCCTGCATGGGACCCTGCGGCACGGGGGCACATCCTGTGCTGCACGGACACGCTCCCATCCCGGGTGTCCTCAGGCCTCGCACGGCACACGTGAAAGGAGCTGCAACACAGACCAAGCACGTCAGAAATGAGGAAATGAAACGGCAGCGTTGATGGGAATCAAACCACAACGTGTGGCGTTAGGGAGGAGATTTTGCTGTGGAGGTGAATGTGTTGGAAAATTACTGTCCTTGTGCAGTGCCTGTGGGCCTGGGGCAGTGCAGGAGCAGTATAAAAGGGGGCCCTTCTCCTGGCTCTCTCATTCACTCCTCTCACCTCCATCTCCTTGGGATCAAGGTGAGTCTCAAGCCCTTTCTTTTCTTCCTCCTTTGGCCTTTTTGATCACATTCTCTGCTTTTAATCCCATCTGGGTTCTTGACAAGAGCTTGTTATGGGGGAGGGAAGGGGCAGAAGCCGTGCATGGAGAGAGGCTGGGTTTTGTCTGAGATGTCTCCTGAGTTCTGGCCGAGGGGTGGAAGTCCCTGGGCTCGGTCACTCTTCAGGAGATTCTTGGGGGCTTGAGCAAACAGTGAGGCTGCTGGGCCTCTCTAAGCAGCCTCCAGCTATCTTCTCCTTCTCTGCTTTTCTCCATCACGGTGGCACAACACACTGCTGTGACATAGCCCTTTCTGAACTCTGCTTGCTCCTGTCCTCTCTGCCCCACAGGTGCATCTGCAGCCCCAAGCCATGTCCTGCTACACCCCGTGCCGGCCCTGCCAGCCCTGCGGCCCCACCCCGCTGGCCAACAGCTGCAACGAGCCCTGTGTCAGGCAGTGCCAGGACTCCACCGTCATCATCGAACCCTCGCCCGTGGTGGTGACCCTGCC
>NC_031796.1:2473215-2477178 GCF_001522545.3 Parus major | reverse complement strand
TTGTGGGAGGGGATTGTTGGGGATGGTTGTTCACAGGGTGTTAACTCAGGCTCAATTGAAATATTCTTAATCATGCAATAGGTAACTCTGTTTTCTAATTCTCTCTACTGACCTGGGGCTGGAGAGCATGGCTCGATGCTCTTCCACGAACATAATGACAAGAAAGATGATTTTTGGTCTCCCCTAAAGCATTCTCTTCCCTACACTCAGCAATGGGCCTTTCCTACACTCCCTGAGCCTTCAGCCTCTTTCCCTCCAGCCAAGTGCTCTCACCTCCTCCCCATGCTGGCCACCCTGCACCAAACTCTCTCCACTTGGTCCTGGTGGTTCTTGCATTACAGCCTGTCCCCAGCACAGGGCATGGCACCAGGCGAGTGCTGAGCAGAGCAGCATCATCACTGCCACTCATCTCCTGGTTCCACTCCTGCTCACACAGCCCAGGGTGCTGCTCACAGCCCTTGGTGCCAGGGCACAGTCAGGGCAGTCACCCCTGTTCTGACAGGGCAATGTGCTGGTCTGAAATTAAACCAGTGGGAGAAATGAACCCCACACAAATACCTTGAGTTTTCAGGTTGGTGTTAAAAGTTTAATAGAAGGTTTACAATAAATGCAATGATACAGATAAACTGGCTTAAAGCTACAATGTCAGAGCACAACCTTGTACCCTGTCTGTCAGGGTGGTGCTCCCAGTCTGAGTAAGTGATGGTTGCAATCTTGTCGAAAGTAGAGCTCCTATGGAAGGTCAGGTCCTACCCTGCGTCTGTCACGCTGTGGCAGTGTCCCATATCCCGAACCCCTAGCTTGGGTACAGTCAGGTTCAGGTGGTACCTCCCCCAGTGCAGAGGGTTTCACAATGGAAAGATGAAATCCTGTTGAGTCTCTGCAGTCCCCTGTTCTTGCTAGGGTCCCTGAGTCCATGATGGTCCATTTGCAGAGACATTAGCAGAGAGCTCCTCCTCAGGATGGGTGTGGTTATCACAGCTGAGGCAATTGTGAAGACAAAGAACCATTGCCTTGCAGGGTTTTTTTCCCTTATCTAACACCCAGTTTGCTCCCCGAGAGTTTGGGTGTGCACTGGGCAGCTGTTGCAAAGGATCCACCGTAAACAGTTCTTCAGGAATGATGTCAGTGGAAGGAGAATACATAGTTTGGTTACATCCCACATTGTAACCCCGGACAAGTGACTCCAAAATCCCCTTTCCCTGGGCCTGCTTTGGGGCTGCTGATTGCCAGGGGCTGAGGGAGGTGTGGGGAGACAGGGCTGGTTGGTCCCAAGTCAGTTGTCATGAGGGCTCTGTGGGGAAGTGTGTCCTGTGCCCAGCTGTGTCCTGCAGCTGCTCCTGGACAGCCCTGTGATTCCCTCAGCCCACACCTACTGCCTCTACTCTTGCCTGATGTCTCTCCAGGCTCCCTCTCCCCAGAAACATTGCCAGGATGCCCTGGGCACAGACAGGGGATGAGCAGGGCCAGGGGGAGATGCTCCAGCTGTGGGCCTGTGTGGGTGTGCTTAACCCCATCATCACTGAGCAGCTCTCCTCTAGATCTGCTTTCCCAACTGGGACTGGGGAGAATTGAGAGAGCAAGAGAGAGAGACACACCTTTCAGTCGAAAAAGATTGAAGAAGATTTAAGAAATATTTAAGAAAGATTTAAGAAAGAACAGGACAAAAGAGGCAACATTTAAGGAAGCTGGAGACAGACATTATATCAAGGCTGGCAGTGATTGCACAAGGAGCAAGGTATTTAATGTGGAATAGGGTAGATGTAGATGCACAAAAGAAAGGAATTTATGATGATGAGTGTGGTGAGGCACTGGAAAATGTTTGCTATAGAGTTGTGAAAAACGACGTTCATCTTTTTGGTATAATTTAAAAAGTTGAATAAAAAGACAATTAGGAGCCAGAAATAAAGCAAAATGAACAAGTATGGCCAGGTGCTTCAGCATCCAGCCAAGAGCACACCTTACTAACAAAGAATTGTCCCTTAAAAACACCCATCTCTTGCATATTCATAAATTCTTACAAATAATTCAAACATTCCTCTTAAATGTAGATGTTTCTCTGTTTAGTTTCAACTCCCCCCACCCAGCAGATCAATATTTCTTGTGGCTCCTTGCAGTCTCACACTCCCCAATAACACAGGTTCAGTAAATTCCTCCCTTGGAGCTCTGGTCACCGCTGTCTTCAGCTGGATAAAACCATCTAAGGATGCAGGGGGGGTTCTGACTATCTTTTCATTCTCTGGCTTATATGAACAAAAGCAGTCTTTATTTTAATATCATGCTACAGGGTATAAAATATATATATATAATACACCAATATTTCTGTTTCATCAATAGCAGAAATAAAAAAAAACCAACCATATTAATACAGCAAAGTTTTACAACACTATACATGTAACATTCTTTTTAATACTTATGAAAAGCCAATAATAAAATATGTATCTATAACAGAGTGATGTGGTACCCCATCTTGAGAAGGGTCCAAGGCCAGGTTTGAAGGACTTTTGAGTAACCTGATACAGTGACAGATATCCCTGCCCATGGAAAGGGGTTGGACTAGATGACCCTTACTAGACTCCTCCAACTGCTGAAAAATGTGTAATATATCAAATTTCCCTCAATTCAGGATGATCTTTGATATCAGATAGTCCTAGTTCCAGCCAGGATGAAGTTAATTTTTGCAGCAGCCAGGAGAGGGCATGGTCAGGACCCAGAGGTTTTTCTGTACCCCCTTAGGTCATTGCTGGGGCTTGGAGGGGGAATGGAGTCTCTTTAGGAAGGAAGGGCTCTCTTGCAATTGGGGTGGTTGTGGCTGCAGTTGGGTTGGGATCTCCACGGGTGCATTTTGGGATATAAGTCACTCTCAGTTTTGTACCCTTCTGTTACTAATATTGCTGTGGTTATAGTTAATTTTCTTATATCGTTGCTACTTCCAGTAAGTTGTACTTATCTCAGCCTGTGATCTTTGCTTTTTGTGCCTTCAATTCCTCTCTCCAGCCCTGCACAGCTGAGAATGAGGGGAAGGGAGGAGCACAACACTGTTTTATTTGGAGCATTTAACTGTGGAAGAGCATTGTCAAACCATGACAAAGATCTTTCTGTACTTTCCAGCCTAATCAGCAGCTGCCTCCCCTAGTCAAGGACACCTGGGAACTAACAAGCCTTAAAGATGGAATTGTCATGGCCCAGGTGAGCAGGAGGGGGCATGGGCAATATCTACACATTAATTAATACCAGCTCATGTCCTTACCAAGACAGGGAGAGGGGACTCTCTCACATCCAGGAAGAAGGCTGTTCCTTCCCGTGGGGAAAAGGCTGAGGGGTGAAACCATATGGAATTGGTTCACTTTCCTGTAAATAATTATTTGTCTCGTAGCTTTTATTATTACTTTTGTAGCTGTTACTGTTTCTTTTCTTATCTCACTGCTGTTTGCAGTTAATTGTTCTTATCTCAACCTGTGATCTTTGACTTTTGTGATTCTAACTGCTGAGTACTTGTGTCACAGTGTTGAGATGAGAAAGGAAAAGAAAAGAAGTGTAAACAGAGTGGATATTTGTTCCTGGACAAGGCAGGGAAATCCTATCCTGACCCCAAGACGCAGAGAAACTCACAACCCAGAGGGTCACTGGGTGCACACTGAGCCCACCCAATGCCAGCCTGTGTTGACAGCCAGTGCAAAACCAGCCCCAACAACCCCCTCCCACAAACACCCCTGGGACACCCTCTCTGCCTTGGGAGAGTGTCTGCAGGGCAAAGGATGACACAAAGGCGTGGGCTGGGATGCAGCAGAATTTAATGAGTCAAAAGAGGGAAAAGAGGGGGATCCAGGTGGAGGCCACAGTGCAGGGAGCAGCTTCAGCAGGGGAAGCACCTCGTGCCACAGAGGCCACTGCCCAAGCCTGAGAGGCCAAAGCCCCCGGAGCTGATGGGCACTCCCTGAGAGCTGAGGATGCTGCCAACAG
>NC_031796.1:2470433-2472726 GCF_001522545.3 Parus major | reverse complement strand
ATATGCTTAAATATCCCAGAAAAGTACAAAGTGGAAGAGAAAAGGAAGGAGGAAGGGCACAAGGAGAACCCAGACAAAGACAAGGGCTCAAAACTCACCTTGTTCCCAATAAGATGGAGCTGAAGGAGTAGATGGGAGAGTGAGGAGAAGGTCCTGCTTTTATACTACTCCTGCACCGCCCCAGGCCCACAGTCACTGCATATGGGCAGTAATTTTACTACAGACTCATCCCCAAAGCAGATTGTCCTCCCAAATGCCCCAGGTTATGTTTGGGTTTCTGTCAACGCTGCCATTTCATTTCCTCATTGCTGACATGGCCATTAGGCCACACAGGATCTTTTGAAGTGTTGGGATGAGAGGCCCGAGGCTTTCCCGAGCATGATCACGTCAGTGCAGGCAGAAGATGTGCCCCCATGTGCTGGAGAGGTCTGTGCAGGCAGAGCATGTGGCTGTGGGGAAATAAGTGGTGAGTGTTTTTACAAACCCCTGTGAGGAAACATGGTCCTGGCTTCCCACCAATGCAATCCCCTCCTGAACACCTGAAGTCTTCCCTGCATGTGGGCATGCTGCATCCCTCTCCCTCCCTGGTGCCTGCCTGCTCGGGCCACAAGTCACTGGGCATTGCCTCTCCAGGCACGTTTGTTACATTGCTGTTTTTTTGCCCAAGGAAATCTTCTCCTTTGGTGAAGACATTTCCTGGTTTATTTGGCAGAGTTGTCTCCTCTCGCTGCCATCTCTGGGGTACCCCAACCAGTGCTGTCAGCAGACTGCTGGCAGAAGATTGTTGCCCTCCCTAATCCTGTGATTCCTGAAGGAGCCCTTTTGGCTTGGGCCTCACTGTCCTCTCTGTCGAAGGGGTCTGTTGGCTCTTGGGATAGAACCATATTCCTCCCTCTCTTCTCACCCCAGAACACAATTTCCTGCACATTTTGTACCATAACCTGCAGGACACAAGCACAGGCCACTTTTTCAATACACATTGTCAGTCCTGCAAGCATCCCCAGGGCCAGGATGGAGCTGCCCTTGCTGGAAGGGAATTCAGCCCTGCCTTGGACAGGTCTGCAGACACCACGCACCCCTGGCTTGGCCTCACACCAAAAGGCTGACACAAGGCCAACCTAAATTGGAGCATGACTTGCCACTGGTAAGGAGAGTCTCTCCCTGGAAATTTGCCTACTGAAGGCATTCCCTTGCCCTCCTGGGACGCGTCCCAGCCGCCTCCATGTCTGCGGGGCAGGGAAGTGCATCAGTCCTTGGTGTATTTTGAGAGCAGGTTTTGTACCCAGGGCTTTTCTGAGTGCATTCCCTCCCTGAGCCTCCCCAGGCAAGTGGCACTGCAGGATCCTGCCAGGCCTCAATCCCTGGGGCAACTCCATTCTTTTTCTAGGAAAACTATCTTCAAGCACTGGGCTGTCCCCACACACCACAGGTCCAGGCAGCCCCAAAGGCCTTCTGCCTTCAGCCTGCAAAGGGTGCAGCCAAAGTGTATCATGGGGTGAGGAGAGGGAGACAAAGACAACAATGCCCCAAGAGCAAATATATCCCTCACGTAGTGAGGGGAGAGGCACCTGAGCCCACAGGACTTGTTGAGTGGTCAAGGGGTTTTGAGAGAACAGTGCTCTCTTTGCACAAGTCTGCTGACAGCACTGGTTGGGGTACCCCAGAGATGGCAGCGAGAGGAGACAACTCTGCCAAATAAACCAGGAAATGTCTTCACCAAAGGAGAAGATTTCCTTGGGCAAAAAAGCAGCAATGTAACAAACGTGCCTGGAGAGGCAATGTCCAGTGACTTGTGGCCCGAGCAGGCAGGCACCAGGGAGGGAGAGGGATGCAGCATGCCCACATGCAGGGAAGACTTCAGGTGTTCAGGAGGGGATTGCATTGGTGGGAAGCCAGGACCATGTTTCCTCACAGGGGTTTGTAAAAACACTCATCACTTATTTCCCCACAGCCACATGCTCTGCCTGCACAGACCTCTCCAGCACATGGGGGCACATCTTCTGCCTGCACTGACGTGATCATGCTCGGGAAAGCCTCAGGCCTCTCATCCCAACACTTCAAAAGATCCTGTGTGGCCTAATGGCCATGTCAGCAATGAGGAAATGAAATGGCAGCGTTGACAGAAACCCAAACACAACCTGGGGCATTTGGGAGGACAGTCTGCTTTGGGGATGAGTCTGTAGTAAAATTACTGCCCGTATGCAGTGACTGTGGGCCTGGGGCGGTGCAGGAGTAGTATAAAAGCAGGACCTTCTCCTCACTCTCCCATCCACTCCTTCAGCTCCATCTTATT
>NC_031796.1:2433783-2469533 GCF_001522545.3 Parus major | reverse complement strand
TGCTTCCTGAGGGGCTGAGCAAGCCCAGCAGCCCTTGCAGAAGGACGGGGCCAGCCTGGGCTCTTGGGAAGCACAGCCCATCCCTGCCTCTGCCCTCTGCCTCTCTCTCCTTTCCCTCCTGTGTCCCTGCTCCCTTGTGCTCCCCTGGGCTGTGAGCCCCACACAGCCATCCTGGGGAGGACCTGCTGGCCCTGCTCCCTCTCTGGATCAGGAAGAGGAACACCTGCTGGGGCAGATTCCCCTCTGTCCCTCATACTCTCTGCACTGAGACCTCCAGACCGAGCTGGAGACAGTTGTCTCTAGACATTTCTGTGTTTTGTCTTATTAAATTTCTGCTGCATTGCAGTCCAAGTGTCTTTGTCATTCTTTCCTCTGCAGGTTCTTTCTCAATATGCCCAAAGGAAAAGATGTTTTAAGGGCTGTTTTTTGTAAGGGTTTGCTTGGGATGACTGTTCAGTGATGGATAGCAGCATTGTATAGGGTCTGCACAAGATGGAGTTCTATTTCACCAAATTAACTCTTCTACTGGTTCTTCACAGTTGGAGCTAGAATGCTGCTGATTACAGAAATATTTTGGGTTTTTCTGGGCTGTGCTTGCCCAGCATCAACCCTGTCTCTCCACCCTCCTCTGCAAAAGGCCATGGAGCTGGATATGGTCAAGAGGTTGGGAGAGGACATAGCCTGACCCATGCTAACCAAAGGGATATTTGATACCATGTGATATCGTGGCCAGCAAAAAATGCTGAGCGAAAGGAGGAGGAGGGTGGCAGGGGAGCATTTATTAACAGATTATTCATCAAGGAAGAAACTGCTAAGTGTACTGTGTATCTGCTTCCCAGGAGAGGCTGGACATTGCCAGTTGATGGAAGGTGATAATCAAATTATTTTTTATTTTTTGCTGTGTTTTTGCAGTCTTTCCTTGCTTTTCTTCATTAAACTGCCTTTATCTCAACACACAGTACTTTAATCTTATCTTCTCTCACCTTCTCCTCTCTGAGGAGGGGGAATGATTGAGCATTTTGATGGGCACCTGAGGGCCAGGAGAGACTGTGATGGAGGAACTGTCTTGTGTGGGGCATGAGCAAATAGACCTCTCCATTCTCATCCATGAGTGAAGCAGGTTGTTTTGTTGTGTGGGCTCACAAAGTCCTTTTTCATCTAAGTGTGAAGTGTTCAAAAATATTAATTTACTCTATTGACTTAATGTAGTGTTTGAGGTATCTGGTGTCAGGGTGGTGTAAGAAAACAGAATTTTTTGGTGTGGCAACAGTGAAACTTGTCCTGAGGTGGCTGGTGGCTGCTTTTAACACAACTCTAGAGCTTGACCAGTGCTATCGGAGGACAGGGGTCCAGAGAGGACCCCAAATCACTTCTGACAGTATCAGGAGTGAGTCATCCATCTGACCTACATTTTAGAACACAGTAGTTGAGGAAGATACCCAAATCACACATGAGAACACCAGGGCTGAGATAGGGACCCAAACAACACCAATGGTAATTGTCCCAGTACTGGAAAAAAAATCGTGGATAAGGAAGTGCATGGGACCATCTCATTGTGGATTGAGTGAAGGGGAAATAGGGTCTGATCAGGAATCCAGTCCTTCAGCAAAGAGGATGCATTATGTGTGGGAGAGCACTTTCCTGGCTCTGGATAAAATCTCTCTTCCTGTCATCACAGGCCAGCACCTTGGCTGGTAGGGGCGATGGAAGAGTGACCCTTGTAGCTTGTCCTCTCCCACTAAGGTCAGTGGGAACCAGAGCTCCAGGATTGCACTGGGTGGCCCCCTCTGGTTCTTTCATGAGCAGCAGGAGGATGGAGGAAGTGGGGCGGAGAGAGCCTGCCTCTCAGGTGGAAGTTGGTGTACATGAACTGAGGGAGGAAGACAGCTGAAAGAAGTCTGTCAGCTTTCTTGAAGTGTTTGGAAAGTGTAAAAGAATAATTCCAATTCTTCTGGAAATTTAATTGCCTATGAAATGAAGACAGGTCAAAGGACCTGATACACGGGAAAGACACTTTTCTCCACAACTCTACAACTTGTTAAAGTTGTAAAGTAGATATATATTTTATCTAGTGCTGGGCATATATGGGATCATTCCCAAAGGCATATGTGCCAAAAGCAACTACTGTTTCCTTTTTATTCTCTACAATCTAGGATTATGCAATATGCCTAATACATATTAATTCCCTAACCTGCACTTGTGCCTCCCCAATCTGGGGGTCGTTGGTGGTCTCTGATGAAGACTTCCAAGCTCTTCTTTGCATCTGAACTTCTCACTTTTCCTCTTCACACATGGTTCCAGGCCCCTTGATCATAGTCCAAGCTGCAAGACTAGTCCTGGCCAGTTTTGGGGTCTAAGCAACCCTTCTTATCTCAGTCTCCTTGCATTCCTGTTTCCTCTCATTAAGTTTACAGATGACTCCAAGCTGAATGTCACTGTTGATCTTCTAGAGGGTAGAAAGGTTCTACAGAGGGATCTGTACAGGTTGCATCAATGGACCAAGGCCAATTGTATAAGGTTCAAAAAGAAGAAATGCTGTGTCCAGCTCTTGGGTCACAACAGCGCCCTGCATCACTACAGTTTTGGGGCAGAATGGCTGGAACACTGCCTGGGGGAAGGGACCTTGGGGGTGCTGGTTAACAGCAATGGAACATGAGCCCAGACCCCATTGTAACTGCTGTGATTGTTGACAGGCTGAACCTGGGATGTTTGTTGGATAAGAACCACACTCTGTGCACACTGAATACTTTCATCGTGGATTAGAGCTTGGCTTTGTATTTCTTTCAATACATTTTTGCAGTCAGATACTACCACTGGCAATCCTCAAACAGTACCCTGTCACAATCTTATACTATGAAAAGTATTATTCCATAAACTGTCTGTGTCAGTCCTTCATTGTTGTTTGCAGTTTCTGGCTGGGAACATACATAAATACAATGGAAGACTCACTATGGCATCAAAAAGTGGGAAGACCTGCTGAGGGGTCTCACTGAGGCTGAGGGTGTTTCCCTGACTGAGTCAGTCGAGCTGCCCTGTGATCCAGCAGGATGGCTCAGTGCAGGGTTCCCCTAACTGGACACTGATTGGATGGTGGGGCACAAGGGTCTCGGCTTTTCTGGGACACTGACAGACAAATGAAACACTAAGGGTCAAGAAAATCTCCCTTTTAAACACGACAGCATCTCCGGTGGGGCTCTAGTCACTGAACCGTGTTGAATCATTCTATCCAGCCCTAGATGGGTAGAGAAGTATGAAAAACAGAGGATCACCTTCTAAGCATAGTCAAAACAATCCTGTGATAATGGTCCCTGTACAAGCATACCCAATAACCCCCCTACTCATTTTGTAAGGGCATATACAGGGGAAATGATGACAATAAGGCAACAGTTCAAATGCAGTGGAATTTTAATGAGTCAAAAGATGAAAACTAAGTAAATTTGAGCCAAAGGAGCACCACAGGCAGATAAGAGTCTGGACCAAATAACTGTGGTGGAGATCTCAGGAGATATCCATCTGCCTGCCCTACAGAGGGAGGATGGCCATCAGGTCCTCCCCAGGATGGCTGTGTGGGGCTCACAGCCCAGGGGAGCACAAGGGAGCAGGGACACAGGAGGGAAAGGAGAGAGAGGCAGAGGGCAGAGGCAGGGATGGGCTGTGCTTCCCAAGAGCCCAGGCTGGCCCCGTCCTTCTGCAAGGGCTGCTGGGCTTGCTCAGCCCCTCAGGAAGCAACAAGCCGGTGCTGGGTCCCCAGGGCGGTTCCATCCTGGGAGTCCCTGGCTTCCTTCCCCAGGGCCGTCACCAGCAGCTTCAGCAGGGGAGGCACCTCGTGCCACAGAGGCCACTGCCCAAGCCTGAGAGGCCAAAGCCCCCGGAGCTGATGGGCACTCCCTGAGAGCTGAGGATGCTGCCAACAGCAGCCGAGGTGGAGGATCCCACGGCGGTGTTCTGTGGGAAGGAGCTGAGGATGGGGCCGGGCAGGGTCACCACCACGGGCGAGGGCTGGATGGCCACGGTGGAGTCCTGGCACTGCCTGACACAGGGCTCGTTGCAGCTGTTGGCCAGCGGGGTGGGGCCGCAGGGCTGGCAGGGCCGGCACGGGGTGTAGCAGGACATGGCTTGGGGCTGCAGATGCACCTGGACAGAGGGAAGGGGGAAGCAGAACAGAAGCTGTGGATGAAGAGCAGTCTTTCACCCCACTGAGAGTACATATAGTTAGGGAAAAGTTGGGGACTCTGCCATGAGATCCACAGGTATCACCTTCCTTTCTGCCCAAAATAATCCTCTGAACAGCAACCAAGCCCAAGGAGGTTCCTTTCTAGTCCATTGTTCATGAGACACTTTACCAAGTTTGAGCCTCTGGTGATGACAGACCTTCCTCCCGTTCCCTCTCCCATGACAGCAGTTCCAAGACCCCACGTAGGACTGGGGCAGGAATGAGCTGTAGTGCATTGGACGAGTATAAAGAGAAAGAAGAGAAAAAAGTTCTGACTCACCTTGTACTGAAGGAGATGAAGGCGAGAGGACTGGATGAGAGAGTGAGGAGAAGGACCTGCTTTTATACTGCTCTTGCACTGCCCCAGGCCCACAGACATTGCATGACGACAGTAATTTTCCAACAGACTCACCTCAAAAATAAAATATTCTACCTGGTGGCGCAGGTTGTATTTTGGTTTCTGTCAACCTGTGCTGCCATTTCATTTCCTCATTTACAACATTCCTGCTCTCCTTTCATGTGCTGAGATGAGGCACCCAAGGATATCCTTGTGTGATGCTGTGTCAGTGAAGCAGAAGATATGTTGGAGGTGGGATGGGGTCCCATGAATGCAGGGGATGTTGGCTTGGAGCAATGAATTGCAGTTGTATAGAGTTCCTCTTGTAGCAAGATGTTTCAATTCTTTTCCTATTACTGAGCTTTTCTCTGGAGAGAATGTTTGCCAGTTTGTCTGAGTATGCAGGACTAGGGACAACCAAAGCCTGCCTGGGTTTGAACCTGGCAAAATATTTGACAGGCACAAAAAATTCTTCCAGGTAGAGAAGTCCAAAGGCTGACAGGAGTAGATTCATTGAGGATGAGGATTAGAGGAAAGGTGGAAATACTCAATGGAATCTTGGCCTTGGTTTTTACTAGCAGGAATTGGTGTCAAGAGATTGGGCTCCTTGGAAAGTCATCAGCAGGAAAGGCTTACCTGCACTAGGGCAGGATCAGCTGTGGGAACATATTAACAGACTGAGATGATTGTGTGTGACTTGATGCTGTGCACCCCACGAGGAATGGTTGATGTCTGGTTGCTCTGATCTCCCTTTGAAAGACTCAGCACTCACAGAATACATCTCAGGACTGCCAGAAAGCCAATGGACTTCTTCAAGAAGGCCATGAAGAAAGAGCCATGTCAATCAACCTCACCTCAATCCCTACAAAAGAAATGGAGCAAATCAACCTGGAAGCAATTTCTCAGGCTAAAAGAAGTTGCCAGTGAGGTGTCAGCATGGATTTCCGGAGGCTTGACAAATCTCATTGCATTGTCTGATTTTGTGCCTAGCTCTGGTGGGTGAAGGAAGTTCAGCAAATGTTAATCTTGTCTAACAGTCCTTTGATGCTGTTGCCTGTAACAATCCTTAGAGACAAATTGACAAAATACTGGCTGGGGAAAAGGGTAGTACAGAGGACAGAAATCTGTGAAATTGTTGGTCTCCAAGGGTTGGGACAAGGGGCACAAAGTCCAGCTGGCACTCACAGCTGGTGCACTGCAGGGCCTAGACTGGGGCCAGCACTGCTTAACTCCTTTATCCAAGGTCCTGCACTGGGGGAAGAAAAATCTGCTCCCCACTGCAGGCTGGAGCTGAATGGCTGCCAAAGACCTTCACAGCAGAGGACAGGGGTTCTGGAGGGCACCATGAGACAGCCCTGGGCCCTTGTGGAAATGGCACATTTCTGTCATTCTGATCTGACAATATCCTGGGCTGCTTAGGAAGGGGGTGTCTTTCAGATGGCAGAACGTAATCTAAGAAGTGTGGAGACAGAGAAGACAATGACTCTCTCAGTCTTCACCTACAAGATCTCCCAGGCTGCTGCATCCCCTAAAAGAGTTCTGAGAAGGTGGGGGAGCCTTCCCTGCAGTGAATGGGTGTCCAAAAAAAGACTGCCTGACAAGAGTCAACCAGTGAAAGCCTGCTAATGCATTCCAGGTCGTGGCTTCTATAAAGCAAGTGTTCTATAAAGTGATTGTCTGGAGAACTGGGCCACAGGAGCCCTCTAGCATTCAAGAAGGACAAATGACAAGATCTGCACTTGGAGATGAAAAACCTCTTCCAGCAGTATGGGCTGGAGACTGAAATACGTTACAATCTTAGAGCTCTCAGCTCTCTTTTGTGAGAGAAGATGTACCTTGGGAGAGACTTGGAGGGTGGAGAGGATGCACAAGCCTCGTTCTCCTGGCCAAAGATACCATGCTGTGTTGAGGAGCTCTCCTGAATGCTCTGTGGAGGGATAGAAGGGGTTGCAGAAAACATCTCCCCACTGGTTGGGGCTCATCAATGGTCTCATGCATTGAGTATTCTCCTTTCATTTGTGCTTCAGCATACCTCATTTCTCATGCTCAAAAAGACTTGCTTGGAGAGCAACCCAGCACCCTTGGGGAAGCAGGAACTTCTCCAACTCCCTGGTTAATGAAGGCTGTCAGTGACAACCCCTGCAGTGCCACGTACCTGAGAACATTGAGGGAGGGGATGTGCTCATAAGGGCCCTGGGTACAAAACCAGCTCTCAAACCACATCAAGGATGTGATGCACTTCTCTGCCCTGAAGACATGGAGGTAGCTGGGACGCGTCCCAGGAGGGCAAGGGAATGCCTTCAGTAGGCAAATTTCCAGGGAGAGACTCTCCCTACTTGTGGCGAGTCATGCTCTAATTTTGGGTTGGCCTTGTGTCAGCCTTTTGGTGTGAGGCCAAGCCAGAAGGTGGTGTCTGTAGACCCATGTCCCTTGCAGGGACACAACTGCCCTCCAGCAAGGGCAGATCCACCCATAACCCAGGAAAGCTGGTGCAAGCACTGAGCTGTATCCAAGTACACAGCTTCAGGCAGCCACAACAGCCATTGCTGTCAGTGTGACCTTCTTGCCAACACTCCCATAGCTTCAGGGGCTCGCAGGACAGTCAACATGTTTTGGGAAAGTCACTCCTGCTGGTCAGGGTTTAAGGCATGCAGCTAAAGTTCATGGCACTGTGAGGAGAATGGAGCAAACAAGGTGTTGTGCCAAGCCCCAACACACCCCTCATATAGTGAGGAGAGACCTGACTCCACCACAACTGTAATCATGGTCCTTAGGAAGGGTGACATTTTCTTTCTTCATGGTGACTGAAGGCAGTGATTTGAGTCCCCCAGAAACTGCCATGAGAGGGGATGACTGTTCCAAGTAAATCTGTAAAGGATTGAGGGAGAAGGATAAGTTACATCATTAAGCACAGCTGCCTTTGTGTACCCCAGACTGACTCCTGCATTGGCGGGGGGATAGTCAAACCTTTCTGTAATGGGGTTTGAAAGGAACATTGCCAAATTTCTCAGTTCCATGTTCCACATTTGCACAAACCCCTCCTGCACTTGAGGGTGCATCTTCTGGTGACAGTGGCATGATCCATCTCGGGAAATCATTGGATCTGTCATCCTGGAACTTGAAAGGAGTCTACATAGCATAATGGGCATGTCAGTAATGAGGAAATGTACTGGCAATAGTGATGGAAAACAAAACACAACCTGGGGCATTAGGGTGGGATATTTTGCTTTGGAGATGAGTCTGTTGGAAAATTACTGTCCTCATGCAGTGACTGTGGGCCTGGGGCAGCACAGGAGCAGTATAAAAGCTGTTCCATCTCCTCACTCTCTCATCCACTCCTCTCCTCCACACAATCTCCTTCGGAACAAGGTAATTCTGAAGCTCTTTATTCTTCTTTTATTCATTCTCATCATTACCCTTCCATGGGATTTTTCAGCACAAAACTGTCTCTTTCTTCTCTACCTGATTCTGGGGTTGCTTTCTATGGGAGAGGGAAGGCTACAAAAGGGGTGACATGGAGAGAAGTTGGAGGTCAGTTAGGTGTCTCCTGTGATATGGGCTAGGAAGGGATCTCCTGGGGCTTGGTTGTGTTTTGCAAGTCTCTTTCAGGCTCTGGGAGAAGGAGAAGCGTGTGGGCCTCCCTATGATCCTTCCAGCTCTTTGTGTGAGCTCATGTCTTCTCTCCCTTGTGGTGGTGTTCTACAGGCTTCTAGTCACTTACCTCTTATGCTTTTCTACCCCCTTTCTCTGTCTGTGCCAGGTGCATCTGCAGCCCCAAGCCATGTCCTGCTACACCCCGTGCCGGCCCTGCCAGCCCTGCGGCCCCACCCCGCTGGCCAACAGCTGCAACGAGCCCTGTGTCAGGCAGTGCCAGGACTCCACCGTGGCCATCCAGCCCTCGCCCGTGGTGGTGACCCTGCCCGGCCCCATCCTCAGCTCCTTCCCACAGAACACCGTGGTGGGATCCTCCACCTCGGCTGCTGTTGGCAGCATCCTCAGCTCTCAGGGAGTGCCCATCAGCTCCGGGGGCTTTGGCCTCTCAGGCTTGGGCAGTGGCCTCTGTGGCAGGAGGTGCTTCCCCTGCTGAAGCTGCTGGCGATGATTCCAAGGTATGAACATAAAGACTCAACAAGATGGTACTTCACTGGAGATGGAGCATCAGTTTGTTGTATCCTGAATGGCTGAGCAACCCCAGCACCACTTGCAAAAGGACTCTTGGGAAGCACAGCCCATCCCTGCCTCTGCCCTCTGCCTCTCTCCCCTTCCCCTCCTGTGTCCCTGCTCCCTTGTGCTCCCCTGGGCTGTGAGCCCCACACAGCCATCCTGGGGAGGACCTGCTGGCCCTGCTCCCTCTGTAGGGCAGGCAGATGGACTTCTAGGGAGTTCTCAGCCACAGCCATGGGGCACAATCTCTTATCTGTCCCTTGTGCTCACAGCACTATGACCATTGCTTAAAATGATCTAATTTCCCTCTCCTGATTCATTAAAGTTATGCTGCATTTGAGCCATTGCCTCTGTGTCATTTCCCCTGCAAATGCTCTCCCAAGATGACCAGGGAAAGAGATGTTGCTCAATCTTTGTTTTGGGAGGAGGTGTCTGAGGATGCCTCTGAAGCAACTGGTAACACAGGCTTACATCAAGTTTGCTTAGTCAGACACTGGGTTACTTTCTGCCTTCTAAATCTTGCAAAGCTAGCAGGATAATGATATTCCAGCTGCCAAAGGGATTTTATTGCTAATGGCATCCATGGCCAACTTTAATCTCTGTGGAGGGAAAGTTCATGTGAAACACCTCTCTCTAGTGCACCAGGATAACTTGGTCCACATCTGGCAATTCTTTCCATGCCATGAAATTTCCACTTCTTTGTGTTTAGAGGGTCCACTACCCACAAAAACTGCATGCCAAAATCCTTTTTTTATGCTTAAATGTTCCACCTGGAAACAATTCTTCCTTTTTTTTTGGTGTGATAAAAATCTCTGTGAAGACCAAAAAAGTTTTTGTCACTGAACTGTTGGAGTTGGTGGAGCCTTTAACAACTTCTTTCAGCCCTTGGAACATTGCAGTGAGACCAGGTCAATGTAGGCAAGAATAGTCTACAAGGAATGTGGTCCTGGGACATGGAGAGATAAAAGTTCCACCACAGAAACTTTCAGCACTTGGTCCATCCTCTGAAGAACGGCTGCTATGAGAAAGAGGTTCACTGACTGGACATGTCTGGCTGTGGAGGTGAAGTAGAAACTGCGCCCAGAGCTCAACCTTCATAGAATCACTGAATACCCTGGAAGGCACCCACAAGGATCATCGAGTCCAAATCCTTGCCCTGCGCAGACACCACAGCCATTCCACCCTGTGCCTGATAACATTGTCCAAATGTTTCTTGAGCTCTTCTCAAGAGCCTTGGGACTGTGACCATTTCCTGGGGACCCTGTTCAATATCTGACCACCCTCTAGGGAAAGACTCTTTTCCTGATATTCAAACTAGATCTGCCCAAACACAGCTCCAGCCATTCCCTCATGTCCTGTCACTGGTCACCAGAAAGAAAAGATCAGCGCTTGCCCGTCCACTCCCCATCATGAGGAAGCTGTAGGGATGAGGTCTCCTCTTGGTCTCCTCCAACTCCTCCTCCTCTGAACAGGCCAAGTGACCTAAACCTCTCATCCCAGCTTCCCCTCCAACCCTTCACCATCTCTGTTCCCCTTGCACAGGGGAAATGAAAAACCTCTTCCAGCAATATGGGCTGGAGACTGAAATATGTTACAATCTTAGAGCTCTCAGCTCTCTTTTGTGAGAGAAGATGTACCTTGGGAGAGACTTGGAGGGTGGAAAGGATGCACAAGGATGCCTCTCTTTTCCAGGCTTTTGCCTAGACAAAGAAGGTGCCTGCACCAGGGCAGCACGGACAGCACAGAGGAACTAACTTATTAGAGACTGGAAATTCCTCCAGCTGCTAGAGACTGCATTTCCCCACAGTGTTGAACCATGTGCCGAGCTGACTGCTCTGCTTGGGACCAGCTGCTGTGGGATACAAGAGCAGATCTGTGTTGGCCTTCCCCGTGCTGGCACCAGAACACAGCACTGAAATTGTATATCTGATAAGAGCAAAAGTGCCTCTTTCCTCCCGCATGACTAGTCTCTTGTGCTCACTGACACTGGCCTTTCCAATGTGTAATGGTTTAAAAACACAGTGGGGTAAAGTTAAAACTGCTTGACACCCCTCTTTCCCACAATAGTGGTGGGAAAAATAAAAGGAACACTGCGAGAAGTTAAAAATGTTAGACTCACAATTTTACTGAGACAAAACTCACAAACAGCACAATATAGAGAAAAGTGGTTTACCTATGAAACCAGAAAAGACAAAATGCCACCTGGCCCCCACCCCTAAGGTGACTCAGAAGAACAAACTATATGCCATGGCAAACATTTCCATGGTTTAATGCCCTCTCTGGGCAGACAAAACACTGGGGAACAGGGGCAGAAAAAAATGGAGTGTCCATTCCAGCTGAGTTGAAAAGAGCCCAGCCCAGCCTAGCTGAAAGAAGTGCAGCAGAGTGGCAGAATCCCACAGATTCCGGGTGCAGTGCAGTTACTCCTACATTTTGGGCAACAATTGCCTCTGATGTCCAGTTTACACTTTAGGTGGAGGTATACCTCAGGTACTCTGTATTTTCTACACGGAGAATTAAAAGGAAAACCTTACCTTTACAATAAATAAATACACAATAAATAAATACACAATAAATAAATACACAAGTATTTATAGAGTAATCCTGTGTTGCCATGAGGGTGACCACAACAATCCTTAAAGCTTTAGGGTCCCCTGACACAGGGCAGCTGAGGTGCAAATAAAAGGAGTGGGTCCAATGGAGTGCCCAAAAATAAAAGAACTTTAATAAAGAAAGTAAAGTAGGGATGAGACCCATAACCCACACACCTATAGGGACAGACTCCAAAGACCAGAAATGAAGGAGAAGTAACAATATATAACAGTGGGGTGGAACATTCTAGAAACATAACCATATATGGGAAACTAGTAACCAATAGGGGAGAAGAACTTGGAATAATCAGCATAACTTAACAAAATAACACTAGGGGATGGTGGGCAGGTCTTTCAAGCTCACCTCAACCTCAACAAATGTTTCCCAGGGTTTGAAGTTAACGCCTGGGGCTTCAGGGGTGAAGTCTTTTTGGTCCTGTGTCTCAGCAAGGCTGATTCCCACAGTCCTGTACAAACGCACCCAGAGCATGTGCCTGTTGTGCAGTTTTACAAAGTGCAATGAGCCATCACAGCTAAGGAAGAAAAACAGGAGTGTTATCCCCTTCTAGTAATACTAATCTGTAGTCCAGCTCTTTCAGCTAAAATTATTCCAGGCTTGGTAGCTTGAGATGGGGTGATGGCCCACACAGATTGAAGAGGTTTGTTTTCTGCTTTTTCAGACCAAACTTCAATTTGATGGGAGGTTTGTGGCACCAAGAACAGTTCCAACACTCTCCTGTCCTGTGTAGCTGAAAATATCGCTGTATTCCATATTTATCTGTGTCCAAAGCTATTACTGTCTCCTGAGACTCTGCAGTGCAGGTGAAAACAGCAGTATGAAGCAGGTGAGGGCTGGGCTGTTTAAGGTCCAAGCACACAGGCAGATTCTCTCTTGCCTTGTAGACCTTGCTCAAGTCAGAGGCTCCTCTTTGTACTGTGCTTTGTAATGTTTCTCTTCTCTCCAGCCTCTGGAGTGGGCTGTTTCAGGCAGGTTTCTGGACTTGCAGCAGTAGCAACCTTTGATTTTGCAATCAAAAACTGTTTCAGGGTAACTTTTGCAACACCTTTTGGGGCCAGAGCTGGCTGGGGACAGGGGATGCCATTTTTGGTGCTTGGGGAGACCATTTCTCCCCCTTACCCCCAAGAAACATCCCAACAACTCAGAAACAGCAGCACCAACACTGTCAGAGGCTCGGAGGCTGACACCAGCAGGGCCAGAGGTCCCTGGGAAATGTCAGTGATTCCCATCTGCCACTACAACTGCTTCATAAACTCCTACCTTCCCAGATATTTTTTGTTCAGGGGGAAGGTTGAGCAAGTGGGGTTTGTCCACCATATTCTTTGTATCTGCTGAACTGTACTGTCTTGGGGATGGCTGTTTATGCCATTTTCCCTTTGTCTCCCCACAGTATGGTCATCTGTGGAAGGCACCATCTTGGGAAAAGGGTTACTCCTGTATTTTTTCTTTATTCCTGAGGAATCTGAGAGATTTCAGCAACTTTGCAACCAGTGACTATTATGGTTATTTTTTTGCCTGTTGCTATTTTGTTTTTAAAAAACTTCTATTTTTTCACTTTCATCTACTTGTATTCATTTCTCCTTATTGGTCAAAAGGGGTTGGTTTAAACTATAGGGGGATGTAACCCATTTTACTCTTAAACTGTCTTAAAACAAGACACACCCCTAGATGAGGCCTAGGTATTTGTCAAAGATACCTGAAATTCACGAACTCAAGAATCTGATATTGACAGAGGATGGAGAGTATTTGGTGAGTTTAGCAAAGAGCAATCTTGACACCTTGTCCACAGCAGTGAATATAAAACACCACCCCTTTATGGAGTTAGAGGGTCAATGTAAGTTACCTGCCAGGTAGTCAGAGCCCCATGACCCTGCTGAATTCTCCCCCAGGGCCTGTGTAATGCCCTTAAATGTACAGCTGGACACACCCAATCAAAGCATTCCTGCAGGCATCAAGAGGTTCTGAGTGGTGCTTGAGACCCAGTGCCAAACAACTTTCCTCCCAGCCAGTTTCTGCAGGGAGGCACCAGCACTGCCAGGTATAGAATGGAAGTTCTCCAGCACCCTGAAAGCCCCAGGAAGGTCTGCAGTTGTTTCATCTTGATTGGTACACAGGAACTGATGGACTCTTTGGTATTTCTCTAGGCTATCCATGCCATACTATCCCCCAAAAATGCATAATAGTACCAGGGCCCTGCATTTTCTGCATCCCTGGTAGAGTAAGAGAGCTGTCAGGGGTTCAGCAGTTGCCTCAGTTTCTTGTCACGACTCTGCTGTAATCAATAGATCATCAATAGAATGGTAAACACTAACAGCACCCAACCACAGCCCTGTGTCTGTTACCACCATTTGCTGGCAAATGGAGAGACAGTATTTGTGTCCCTGAGGCAATACCTGAAGAGTGGATTGCTTTTGTTGCCAGGTAGAGGCAAACCGGCCCTGACTCTCTGAAGCAATGGCTATGGAAAAGAAAGCATTGGCAAGATCCATTACCACTTTCCAGGGATGTAAAGCTTTGCTGTTTTTTCCCATGAGGGTAACCATGTCAGGTACAGTAACTGTGAGGGGGGAGGTGACTTTATTCAAGTCCCTGCAATCAACAGTGACTCTACAAGTACCATCCAATTTTCAAATGGCCCAAATAAAGTCATTAAAAGTAGTCATGGTGTCTCCAGTGAGTCCCACTCCTTGGAGTGCAGGAGTTGGCTCAGTGATGTCCTCTACCCCCTGGAACAGAATACTGCTTTACATTCACCACCTTGGCAGGCACTGGAAGTCCAACAGGATTCAGTGGTGTGCATTCCCCATTAACTCCTTTCCAGGCTGCAGTGTGATCTGAGAAAATGCTTGTTAGGCCTCGTCCTTGAAAACACCACCTGGGCTCAGATCTTTCTGAGCTTATTAATAAAACACTGTCCACTCCCAGGAACTCCTAACGAGCTTCTGTTTTTCTCATGACCAGCCTTGGAAAATATTTCTCTGGCCTGAATGGCATACCATTCCTGTTCTCACACTTTCAAAGAAAGTTCTGACCCAAACTGTGGCCAGGATGAAACACTGTTATGACTAAAGCCCACTCTATTGTGCCCCTGTAAACAGAGCTCCAAAATGGGGCTGGTTGAGCTCTCCTGGCTTGCAGGGGGCTGTGACCAGCAATCTCCCTCTGAGGGGGCCTCTCAGAGCCAGCAAACCCTCAGGTTTGCTATACCTGGAGGATCACCAAACCACAACGTGCCCTGGGCTGATACCCTCACTCCTCGAGGCCTGATCCTTCGCCTGTCAGGAGATGCAAACTTCTGAAGTGAGTATTTTCACTGACCTCTGAGGGAATTTTTCACAGGTACATTTTCTTGCACTCTGTGTCTGTGTGTATATGCTCTGTGCATATGCTATAGCAAATCTGGAAGTTAGGTCAAGTTACAGTTATAATATAGGCTAAGTGCTATTAAGTGTTATTTCTCTGTTGGATTGTTAAGGTTAAGATATAAATTAAGGTTTAAGTTAAGTTAAAAGTACTGTTAAGTTTAAGTGTTGTTAAGCTTTAGGCTGCATTCCTTTTCATCCTGGTTTACACTTTTACACACATCCCTAGGTAACTTCAATTAATTTCTGTTTTTATTGCCTAGGTTTTGTTTGGTTTTGTTGTTGCTTGCTTCCCCCTTGTGCCTTAGTTGCCCTTTGTAAGTAGAGTGAATCTTGACAAAAAATCTGTTTTGCTTTGTGCTTTAATATTAAATCTGACTTTTGCTTATACCCTTGCTGATGATCTTTTGAGCAACCTCAAGCACACCCATTCAGGACACTGGGAGCCCACACAAAGCAGACATAGATTGAGTGGGAAATCCCATTTGTGGAGTCCTGAAACAAAGGTGATCATTCAGTGTTTCAACAGCCCACCCTGCCAGCACAGCTATGCTAAAGATATATTATTTAATTGGGGCAATTAACACTTTCATGACAACTGGGGTGGTGTCTCCTTGCGTTAGAGTACCTTAGCTTGGAGGGTGGGGGTGGAACTGCTCCCCAAGGCACAGGTCTGGGAAGTCTCATCATTAGCAGCAATATCACCATGTAATGCAGTAATTCTTGCACCTGTATCCAGAACTGACACATGCAGAGTTCCCCCAGCTGCCACTTCATAGTTAGAGGAACACGGGGGCCTCATGGCTAATGACCTGCTCCCAGTGAGAGGCTGCAATGGGGACCCACCAACCTGCTGCTCCTGCTGCTTTGGACTCTGCCAGGAGTTGTGCTGCTTTGCAGTGGTAGGAGGGGTGCTGGGGGGGATGATTTCTTTCTGCAGATGTCAACTCTTGCCAATGGCAAAACATTTCTGATGTTGTAACTCCATCTACTTCTGACTGTGGAACAGTGGCTTGCATGCAATTGTTCCACATTTGTTTCCTTGTCTCCCATGAGGTGATGCTTCTCAGCTTTGCTGGCCTATCCTCCCTCACTACCTGCACAGCCAGCTCTGGGATCACAGCTCCAATATCCCTCAAGGCATTTGTTAAGACACTTATGTTACCAGTAGCATGTGACTCCTTTAAATTCATCAGGTGCCCCCTCCACAAACTGCATTTTGATACTTCTTGTTAGTGCCTTTTAATCAGGATCAGACCCTGTGATCAGGACATGAGCTGCTCCCATCTGCTGCAGCAAACTAATGCCTTCTTCCATAGTGCACCAGATCCCAAAGGACCACACTGACTCAGCAGGATGTGTGTTTTCTGTCCAAACCACTCCACATAGTGTAGGTGCAAGCAGTATCCTGTCCCTCAGGCCCCCTGATAGTCCATAGCTGAGCATACCCCTGTTGGACCTTATTAGCAGTGGCTATAGGAGATAAGAGATCTTTTCATCCACTAATAAAGGAATAAATGTAGCGCCACCATCCCAAGCTCAGAAAATCTGTGGCAGTGTGCTCTTGCTCTTCTGCAGGCAAGCTTCTAAAAATTCCTATAACTCCTCTGGGGTGTAGGGCCATGTCACCTTTACCCCTCTGCCTGCAGACCCTGCTGCCCCTCCCTTTGCATGAGGGGGGGTGCTTCTACCATGTCTTTATCTGCTGAGTTTGCCTCAGACTTAGTCTTGGAGTTCGTCCAGGTATTTTCATCCCAGGCCTCAGGATCCCATGAGGATTCCTTAAAAAACACATAAACTTGGGAAATTAAGATCTTACTTTTCCTATATTTTTGCCTATGTTTGTTAGCAATGTGCCCCTGCAGCTGTTCCATAGTGCTTTGCTGCTCACAGCATTGCTCCTTTGGAGCAGGAGATGCTTCTCACATAAATTCCTTTGCATGGTTTAAAACACGGTTTTCCTCTTTCAGCTCTCTCACCTGGTTCTGTGTGGCTGTAACCTCATGGTGAAAAGCTCTGAGACCAGTGACTAATGACCATCCCAACCTCCCTGCTAATTTCTGAGCAGACTTAGATGCTGCTTTCTATATGAAGCAAAGCAATGCTTTGCACCAGGCAGGTGCAAAGGAGAGTAAAACCCCAGCCTTTTAAAGCAGTTAGCCCAGGTTATCAGGTTTATAAACATTGAACATTAAACATTCTGTTTAAGTATAACAAATATAATTCAACCAACCACTATAAACCACTCTGTGAGCATAAAATGGTTATATAACTTGGTTTTCGACCTCCAATTCAGCTGAGTCACTTTCCCACAGCCCTTTTCTGCTTAGCTGAATAGCAGGCCTGAGCCATGATTGTACAAGGGGAAGAAGGCCCTTATTTCATAAGGTTTTACCTATATGCAACAGTTTTCCACGGTTATTCTCACCCAACCAATTTGACTGTGGAGTGACCACAGCTGCTTCATCAACTTCAAGCCATGGCAGAGCCATTGTTGCTGGGAAAGCAGACACAGAGGTCCAGTGCTCAGTGCTGGCCCATCCCAAAACGTGGGGAGTCACTGTCACAGCCTCCCCACTCCCTGACCTTTTCTGCAGCCATGGCATGGTTGCTCTTGGCAGTTGCCAACTACACCAAACGTGCAAACTGAAATACATGCAAGCAACCAAAACAGCCAAAATCTACACCTAAAGCATAAAGGGCAGATGTAATTCCATCACCATGCTGGCAAAATGGGGAGACAGACACTGCTGAGCTTATTCCATTTTATAAGGGACAAAAGGCATTGTGCAAGAGTGTCCTGCTTAACTCAGAACCTGATGCAGGTCCATTCTTTCACAAGGTTGTGTTTTTATAATCTCTGAGCTTCTGAACTCACATCCCCTGAGAAAAGAAAGCCCAAGCCTATGGGAAAAATGCTTTGAAGTTTTTAACAACATCCTGTTATCTTTTCTGAGAGAATTCTGTTTCAGCAGGCAGAAAACAATCCAGAGTAAACACAAATGAGTGAAATTTCCACACTGAGTATTTTTAGCATCTCTCAGGTGCAAGTTTGGCTTTGAGTGAAAAGAACTCTAAAACCAACTTATTTTCTTTCTCCTTGCCATTTTTCCATTTTAACTCTTTCCTCCCAACTACCATGCAGCTGGGGGGAATGGACACCTCACGAGAAGACTGGTTGGGCTCCCAATCATCTGCAGGGTGATCTCAAAGGCTGAGAGGGGGAATTTGCATTTGGGGTGCAGTCAGGCAGAGCCTCATGGCTCCTGGCTCTGTGAGAGACAGGACTATTTTCCTCAGCTACCAGGAGCACGGTGTAGGCAGGAGCCTGTGTCCCACACTTCCATCACTCCAGGAAGACCCAGGGCTCTGATCTGTGCCTGCCACATCCCCACAGAGCAACATCTTTCTGTCTGGCAGCTGAGGACAGCGTGGGGAGAGAGAAAGACCACACAGAGGCACGGGCTGGGATGCAGCAAAACTTTAATGAGTTGGAAGACGGAAAGACGGTCCTCTGAGTGGGCACCATAGTACAGGGAGCAGCAGGGGGATGTAGGGGACTCTGTCCCTTGGCCAGGGTGCAGTTCACACCTTGGATGGGACTCAGCAGTGATCACAGAGCAGGGGAGGACATGAAGGCAAAGACAAGAATGAACAGGTGGAAACAGGCAAGTTAGACAAGGACCATGGTTTCAGAGAGCCCAGGCACAGCTCTTCCCAACTGCCATGGATACTCAGTGCCTCTAAATGACCATGCTCAGTCCATTTCCATCTTCAGGGTTCCAGGGGGTCCTGCTGTGGGGCTGTCACCAGCAGCTTTAGCAGATCCTGTTGCAGTGGCGGTTGGTGATGCAGGAGAGGTCAAATCCCCTGGAGCTGATGGGCACTCCATCACAGCTGAGGATGCTGCCAACAGCAGCTGAGGTGGAGGATCCCACCACGGTGTTCTGTGGGAAGGAGCTGAGGATGGGGCCGGGCAGGGTCACCACCACGGGCGAGGGTTCGATGACGATGGTGGAATCCTGGCACTGCCTGACACAGCACTCATTGCAGCTGCTGCCCAGCGGGGTGGGGCCACAGGGCTGGGAGCAAGGGTCGCAGGGCCGGTAGCAAGGGGTGCAGGGCTGGCAGCTGGACATGGCTCTGGGTCACAGGTGCACCTGGGAGAGAAGAAAGAGACACAATGGGGATGGTTGAGGAGCCACCTCTCCACCCACCACAAGGGAGTCAAGACACAGGCTGGCCTGGGAGATGCAGCCAGTGCAGACAGGACCACACGACCCTTTGCCTGATCCCCACCACTGGGCAAGGACAGACAGACCCACAAAAGAACTTTCTTAGTCAAGAGAACAGAGTTCCCCCAGCCCAGACACAGCCCTCTCTGCACCAAACCTTCTCTCCACCTCCCCTCCCCAAACAGGCAGCCTCAAGCCCAGTATAGGACACAGCTTCCAACTCACTTGCTTCCAAAGGAGAAGAGGAACAGTGAAGTGGATGAGAGAGTGAAAAGCTGGGATGCCTTTTATACCTGTCCTGCACTGCCCCAGGTCCAGAGGAAGTCTCTCTGGAAACAATAATTTTCTGAGAAGCTCATTTCAAGTGCAAAACACTCCAATTAATGATATGGGCTTGTTTTGTTTTCCTGTATGGCTGCATTTCCATTGCCTTCTTTGGCCACACACGTTTCTCCCTGAAGGCTCCTTTTTAGAGACAGGCAGGGACATCCATGGACTTCTGGGACAGAAGCTCATTGGTGCCAGCAGAAGATGAGTCTCGAGTGCCACAGGCATTGCCTGCAGTCTGTGGACCTTGGCTTGGGGCATTCCTGGGGGCTTGTTTGCAGCCCCATGGGTAGGAAGGGCCCTGCTGCTCCAAGCCCTGGAATGCTTGCTCAGATGCCAAAGGATTACCAAATGTGTTGATGTGCTACATCCTCTTCCTCCCCCCCTCCAAAATCTCTGATTGACACTGGCCATTGCTTTTGCAGGTTGGCCGTCAGCACTGCTGCTCTTGTCTATCTTCCTCTTGATGCTGCTCTTAGGAGTCCTTGGTGCACTCGCTGGGCCTCCTCCACTCCATGGACTCTCTCTGATAGTGCCCTACCAACACAAACAACCTCATCATGTCCTCTCCCAGGATGCTCCAGCCTTGCCCTCCCAAGAGGTTTCTCTGAGACTCCTTTGCCACAGGGCTCAGGGGGAGGCAGTGATGATCCTCCAGAATCTCAGAATAGAATAGTGGAAAAGGGAAAGGTGCCACTGGAGATGGTCAGGTTTAACCCTCCAGCTCCGACACAACAGAAGTATATTGATCAGGATATTGTCCTATGTCGTTTTCAATGTCCTTAATGGCATTCACCCCAACTTCACAAGCTGCTTGGGCAACTCTCCCAGGCTTGGGCCCATTCTCACAGGAGCTTTTCCTCATGCCTCTTCAGAATTGCCTTTCACATTGCCCCAGTACCTAAACAAGGGCAGGCAAACAGCCCTGCCTCCTCCTGAGCCCTGTGGGTTCCTGTGGCAAAGGAGTCTCAGAGAAACCTCTTGGGAGGGCAAGGCTGGAGCATCCTGGGAGAGGACATGATGAGGTTGTTTGTGTTGGTAGGGCACTATCAGAGAGAGTCCATGGAGTGGAGGAGTCCCAGCGAGTGCACCAAGGACTCCTAAGAGCAGCATCAAGAGGAAGATAGACAAGAGCAGCAGTGCTGACGGCCAACCTGCAAAAGCAATGGCCAGTGTCAATCAGAGATTTTGGAGGGGGGGAGGAAGAGGATGTAGCACATCAACACATTTGGTAATCCTTTGGCATCTGAGCAAGCATTCCAGGGCTTGGAGCAGCAGGGCCCTTCCTGCCCATGGGGCTGCAAACAAGCCCCCAGGAGTGCCCCAAGCCAAGGTCCACAGACTGCAGGCAATGCCTGTGGCACTCGAGACTCATCTTCTGCTGGCACCAATGAGCTTCTGTCCCAGAAGTCCATGGATGTCCCTGCCTGTGTCTAAAAAGGAGCCTTCAGGGAGAAACGTGTGTGGCCAAAGAAGGCAGTGGAAATGCAGCCATACAGGAAAACAAAACAAGCCCATATCATTAATTGGAGTGTTTTGCACTTGAAATGAGCTTCTCAGAAAATTATTGTTTCCAGAGAGACTTCCTCTGGACCTGGGGCAGTGCAGGACAGGTATAAAAGGCATCCCAGCTTTTCACTCTCTCATCCACTTCACTGTTCCTCTTCTCCTTTGGAAGCAAGTGAGTTGGAAGCTGTGTCCTATACTGGGCTTGAGGCTGCCTGTTTGGGGAGGGGAGGTGGAGAGAAGGTTTGGTGCGGAGAGGGCTGTGTCTGGGCTGGGGGAACTCTGTTCTCTTGACTAAGAAAGTTCTTTTGTGGGTCTGTCTGTCCTTGCCCAGTGGTGGGGATCAGGCAAAGGGTCGTGTGGTCCTGTCTGCACTGGCTGCATCTCCCAGGCCAGCCTGTGTCTTGGCTCCCTTGTGGTGGGTGGAGAGGTGGCTCCTCAACCATCCCCATTGTGTCTCTTTCTTCTCTCCCAGGTGCACCTGTGACCCAGAGCCATGTCCAGCTGCCAGCCCTGCACCCCTTGCTACCGGCCCTGTGACCCTTGCTCCCAGCCCTGCACCCCCTGCTACAAGCCCTGTACCCCCTGCTACAAGCCCTGCACCCCCTGTTACCAGCCTTGTACCCCCTGTTACCGGCCCTGTGACCCTTGCTCCCAGCCCTGTGGTCCCACCCCGCTGGGCAGCAGCTGCAATGAGTGCTGTGTCAGGCAGTGCCAGAGCTCCACCATCGTCATCGAACCCTCGCCCGTGGTGGTGACCCTGCCCGGCCCCATCCTCAGCTCCTTCCCACAGAACACCGTGGTGGGATCCTCCACCTCAGCTGCTGTTGGCAGCATCCTCAGCTGTGATGGAGTGCCCATCAGCTCCAGGGGCTTTGACATCTCCTGCATCACCAACCGCCACTGCAACAGGATCTGCTAAAGCTGCTGGTGACAGCCCCACAGCAGGACCCCCTGGAACCCTGAAGATGGAAATGGACTGAGCATGGAGATCCTGACCATTGCTTTCAGAAGCTCTCAGCATCCATGACTCCACCTGCACTGGAGGAGGGGTGACTGGGCTCTCTGAAACCATGGTCCTTGTCTAACTTGCCTGTTTCTCCCACTATTCTTCCTCTCTCTCTTCTCTCTGTTTTTGTCTTCCCCTGGGCTGTAATCACTGCTGAGTCCCATCCGAGGTGTGAACTTCACCCTGGCCAAGGGACAGAGTCCCCTACATCCCCCTGCTGCTCCCTGTACTATGGTGCCCACTCAGAGGACCGTCTTTCCGTCTTCCAACTCATTAAAGTTTTGCTGCATCCCAGCCTGTGCCTCTGTGTGGTCTTTCTCTCTCCCCACGCTGTCCCCAGCTGCCAGACAGAAAGGTGTTGCTCTGTGGGGATGTGGCAGGCACAGATCAGAGCCCTGGGTCTTCCTGGAGTGATGGAAAGGTGACAGTGTAGCAGGATGCTCTGACCTGTAATGTGGTCAAGCTACTTGGAGAATGCCCTATTTGCCAAGCTAGCAGTAGTGGACTGAGGTGGAGGGGCTGTATCTGGCTCACCAAACCCAAATCTACATTCTTACATTGCTGCAACCACGGATACAATGCTCCAATCACTCCATACTATACAAGTCCAGTACTATTTTATACAATAGGTTCTTCCAATATTTTCCTACTTGGATGTGTGTATGAACTTTCCTGCCTTGGAGTGGAAATGTCCCTTCAAGAATGGTCCTTTATGTCAAGTAAAAGAGATCTGCCCATGAGCATTGGTATGATGAGTTGCATCACTATCTATTTTAATATTTGTTTATTTTTGCTAGCTTTAATATAATTGTTTAAATATAATTGCTTTGATATAGTACATTATCCTATCATATTCTATACAGTACTAATACTTTTAGGTTTTATATTGTGTAGTAAGTAATTCTGGTTAAGATATTTTGTCTAATAATTTTTCACAATAATTCATTTTACATATATATATATACATATATATATATATGTGTATGTTTGTGTAACAAAATTTTTCTATAATTAATCCTGTGGGACAAAGTTACTTAAACCACTGACAGACTAAGGCTAAGATTGGATGCAGCCTAACCCAGACTCCTCTCTAATGAGGAATTTAGAAAGCCAAATGTCCTCTCTGCACCTCTCAACTCAACAGGATTTCTAGAATATACTCTGTCTGAGGCTCCCTCTCCACCAGTAGAGATGTGTAGTTGGCAGGATGTCAAATTTTGAGAGACAAAACAGAATATTTACAGAGGCACGGTATAGTCAACAAAACCAAGGACGTGGTAATAGAAAAGGAAAACCACTCTGCCATTTTGGTGAGAGAAGTATGTTGCCAAGCAATGAAATAAGACATTTAGTGACCAAAGAGATAATCCAGACCTTATGGGTGTCATGATCTGCATATAAATATGTGGAAGAAGAAGGATGAGGGGGATGTTTGGAGTTAAGGTGTTTGTCTTCCCAAGTCAGCATTCCACATGTTGGAGCCCTCCTTCCCTGGGGTTGAAAAAACACCCACCTGCCTTGGGAAATGGTGAATGAATTCCTTGGTCTGCTTTTCTTGTATGCTGGATTTTTTATATACCTGTTAAACTGTTTTTATCTCAACTCATGGATTTCCTCATCTTTACTGTTCTGGATTTCTCTCCCGTCCTGCTGGGGCAGTGTGAGTGAGCAGCTCTGTCATGCTCAGTTGCTGGCTGAGGTTAAACCACAACACCTGTCCACTGAGTAATGGCTTCATCCTCCAGGAGTAGCAGGAGGAAAAGGGACTGCAGACTCACCCAGTTCTTAAGGAATAAAAAGAGAGTGAAGTGGATGAGAGACCAAGGACCTGCAATGGCTTTTATACTGGTCCTGCACTGCCCCAGGCTCAGAGGTTGCCCAAGCAGACTGAGAAATTTCTGACAAGCTCTTCTGAAATGTAAAACATCCCAGATGATACAGGCTGTGTTTCAGGTTCTTGGTGCCTTTCACTTCTTTGTTTACACTATGACATTTCCCTCAAGGATGTTTGTTTTGCGGTTGGAATGAGATTTCCTGAAATTTCTGGGACAAGAGCATGTAATTGTGGGCAGAACACTCACACCAGTTGCTGGAGAAATCTTCTACAGACCAGGACCAGTGGCCTAGGGCAGTCCTGGGATGGTGTTTTCAACCCCACTGACAAAAGGCCAAGTTCCTCTCAGTCCTGCAGTCCTTGTCTGGACACCAAATGGATCCCATTTGTGGGGACACACCACGTCCTTTTCCCTCTCTCTCTCCCTCCCAGCACCTTCTGATTGCTACTTGTCTTTCTCCTCCAGGCAGCTGAACTGCACTGCTGACTTTTAATATTTCTCCTTTGTTCACCAACCTTGGAAGAGATTTCCCAGGCTGCTTGGCTTCCTCCACTCTTCAGGTCGTGACTGGGGATTCTCTTTGGGCCTTGAGGTGCCTTGGCATGCCCCAGCCCAGCCAGGGTTGTGCTCACTGAACACTATGAAATGAAAGGGCGTTTTTGCTTAAGGGATGCACTTAGGCAGATCATAAATTCCTTTGAATGCATGGCATGGAGAAATTTGCATGCAATGCTGTGCAGATGAGCACAAATGAGTCTGTACATTTTTGGCACTCATCACAACAGGATGTGATGGCCATCCCCTCAGCTCGTGTTCCTCACCACAGCCTGGCCCTGCAGGCTGGGTTGCCTCTTGCATCCTCCATGTTAAAAAGCTTAAAAGAGCATTAGCTCTGTGATGGGAGAAATGCCAAGAGATCCTGCCCAGCTTGTGCATGGATCCCTGAGTGGATCTGCTTCCAGTGCTGCGTGGTGGGTTCCTGTCTCATGGAGTCAAGAGCTTCAAGGGCAAGGAAGGCAGGGCAGATGGGGACCATGGCAAACCAGGTCAGGGGGAGGTTGTCAAGGGGAGGAAGGCTGGAAGCTGGTGAGTTTTGGCAATACAAAAAAGGCTTCTGCTCCTCTGTGGACTTTAACTTCAGGTGCTGTCAACTGCAAACTGGTGAGGACAAAAAGACACAATAGGGAATTTTCCAGAGGAACCTGTGCTCAAATAATTTTTTCTTCTGTGACATCTCCAGGAGACTCCCTCTCTTAGGAAACTTAAACACCAGTCTCCTAACCTGATCTGATGTCTTGAGAGGTTTCTTGTTGCAGAAGAAGGCTGCTGAGCTTGCCCTGTCTTTGGAGAAATACCATTTGCTGCTCTTTGATGTGGGCTCCAGGGATAATGTCCAAAATGTTCCTAGAGTGACTACAGAGCTCTGGGATGAAATAAGGGTGGAAGGGTCCAAGCTGGAAAAGACTGAGTAGAAAAGAACTCATCTTGTGGGTGAACACCTGACTGCAGGCTTTGTGTTGCAGGTGGAGATTTGGTTTTGATTGCCAGGGAAATGTCTGTGATGAATGAGGGGTATTGAACAAGGATGGGAAATATTTGACAAAGTCATACAAATAATCTTTAAATTTCATAAGAAATCAACAGCATCCTTTACCTACCTTTTTATTCATCCTTCTCTTGGGTGTTACATTGGTATTGAATCTGTGCTGCTCACTGCACTCCTGAGGAGATATTATAGAGAAGTGGCTCCCCTTGGCAGGACAGGCCCTCTAGAGTTCCCAGAAGAACAGTTTTTCTACAGTAGCATCAGACTCCTCTAGAGCTCCTGCTGCCTGGCGTGCCTGCAATGCTTTTAAAACATGTGTGATCCCCCTAAAGGCATCACATGGCCCTGCCCCTAATGAAGTGTGGAATGTTTCTCACCACTCATTAAGAACTGGAAGGCAAATCCTTCCCTTGTGGTTAATTAGGGAGCTTTTCCAGTTTTGTTGGCTTGTTTGTTTTTACTGGCACAGGAGATGGTCAACAGGATTTATTCAGCTCTCAAGACAGTGGAATTTCTTTCTGTATTCTTTTGTCTGAGCCTTTGCCCTTTGTTTCTGGTAAAATCAAGACATTCTGATGATGCAAATTTAGTGGATCAAGATGTCTGTGTGGGAGATGCACTATTTAGCTCTGGTGAGAATCCTCTGAGCCTGGACATCTAGTGGAATTTTCACCCACCTTAAACTCCAGCTTGTATCTCCCCAGTTTGGCTATAAGGATTATTTGAGAGAGTGCAGAAGATTTTGATAAAGCCAATGTGAACAGGATGTTCACTGCTCTGGTTGAATGCTGGGAACCAATTGTGTGATCCACATGCATTTCCTTGTGTGTCTGACATGCTCCAGCAAATGATTAAATGTGAATCCACCACGTGCCATCAGAACCTGGGTCAGCAGCTGTGTCTGACTGCTGAACCTCACACCCCTGTCCAAAGTGCTCTAGGGAGAGAGGTGGCAGGGTGAGGGTTTTTGTGAGCTGGACTGGTTGCTCTAATCAGCTGCATCTCTCACACAAAGCACAAGTAAATCAGCCTCCTCCTAACCCCACTGAGCCTTTGGACTTGACACTGGAGTTGCAAAAAGTGGTTTTCTCATGTCCAAAATTTTGTCTCTAGACATTGTAGACAGTGTCTTTTTGGGTGGAAGTCTTCTCAATAAACCTGGATGCCTACCCTGATTTTTAAATTTTTTTTACCTAGGTATTTTAGTCTTTAAACTCTCTTGAACACCACTGGGAGAAAATTTGATTTTTGTAAAATGTGGCTTGCCTGACCAGTACAGTAACTTTTGGAGGAGATAAACTTAGGTCTAAAATTGCCTGTTTCTCCTCACTGATGATCTGTGACAAATAATTCAGGTGGAGACACCTGCTCTGGAGGTCAAGGAGATAAATTCTTTTCTATTTAGAATTATATATCCAAATAAATATCAGAAAAGTCTCAATTAGCTCAGACAAGATCTATCCTGGAGCACAGTTTCTGCTTATTTATAACATGAAAAGGAGATTTATGAGACTTTCAGATTGTTTTCAGATGTCCCTACTGGGATGGTGAAGCTATGTGTGGTATATCAAAGGCATTCACCTCAGTCCTTTCCTTCATCCATGCAAAGAGAGTGCCACTTCCCATGGGTGATTGATCACCTCCAACATCAGATCACCACCTGAAATACCTCTCCCCACTGTCCTGAGTAAGGACTGCAGATCAGTTGCCTGCTGGACAGCTCAGATGTTTATTGGGATTGTTATGATTTAAACCTTAGCTGTGATAGGTGCTCTGACATCTGAAATGAGCTTGGGAACACTTTGATAGGATCAAAGGCTGGGTGCTTTGCAATGCCCTTGCTGTGCTGGGGGAGCAATGGAGTGGAGAGGGAATACACATCCCTCTTCCCATCCATGAGTGAAACAAGTTCTTTTGTTTTGCAGGCTCCCCAAGTCCTTGTTTACCCTCACCTGAGCTGCTAAATTAACAGTTGTGTTAATTAACACTGTTGGCTTATTGTCAGTTTGTGGAATCCAGTGTCATCTTGGCATGAGAGGAGACAACTTTTGCATGAGAGAACCATGAAATAATCCCTGAGGTGGATGGTGCCTGAGTGACAGGGTATGTGAAAGGGTTTGGGCAAGTGCCCAGAGCAGTTTTCACCTCCCATATCCTGGGATTTTACACTTCAGCAGGCTGAAAATCCTGGTGAATTGGTGTCCCAGCTGACAGAAGGGTGCTTTGCCTACCCCAGTGAAAACCAGGAGCTTTTAGCCCTGTGTTGGGGCTTGACCTGTGCTGGTTGAGCCATGACTCATTTCAGTCTGAGGATTGTGGTTAAGGCAGGGACCAAACCACCTCTGGGGATGTCACGACTGAGCCAGGGATCCAAACTACATCTGAGAATGCACTGGTTGAGACAGAGTCTTAAATCATGTGAGGACACCATGACTGAGACAGGGACCCAAACAGCAACTCTAGGAAGCATCTCTTCCAACCTGAACCACTCTATGATCCCGTAATTCCATGATTTTAGCATTGTCTCCTGTAGAAACACATGCATTCCCATTCCTGGTGACATTTGTTGTAGACTCAAGGAACAGAAAAGCAGTGTCTGTAACTGTGGAAGACTGGTGATAGTCCCTTGGCACTGGGAAGAATCCCTGCTCACACTCCCATACAGCCAGAGCTGCTCCTGCTGGTCTCTCCAGGTCTCAGGTTTGAGCTGCAGCTCCTGCTCGCTCCACACTCCCAGCCTCTGGGGCTGCTGTCAGCCTTTCATGGACCACTAGGCTGACAATCCCAGCCCCAAGGGCAGCACCAGCTTGTGGGGTTGTGGGGTGAAGAGGCTGTGGTGTGCCCTCCTTGGCTGTGCAGAGCCAAGGGCAGAGATGAGTGATGAGACTGGGGGCTGATTTTGGGACTCCCACGTTGCCCAACAGTTCCACCAAGTCTGCTGTGACCTCTGGCTTCTCCACAGACTTCTTTGCCCTGGTGTGTCCTCCCAGACTGAAATGGAATGTTTGTGACAGGCATGTCTGATGCCTTAGGATTTTAGCTTTTCTATTTTTCATATATTTGTAATCCTGCAATTCTTTAGTGTATAACTCTAAACCCCATATAGATTGTTAGCTACTGTCTTCACATTTTGGTCAGACAAAACAATTCCTTTCTAGGCCTGGGAATCAAGGACACCTCCCTGTCTCAGGCTCTTGAAAAGTATAAACAAAAATGAGTTGAAGGAATGGGGGCAAACTGGGGGGAAATGACTTCATTACCTGATACTGTAATTGGAGGATTAACCCCTGATAGGTAAATGGACCAAACTTATAATTGCATGAAGAATTTGTGGCTGACATCTGTCTTGGCTGCAGCCTGTCTGAGAGGCTTTTGACTGCCCAAGGTGTATCTACTTTTAATAAATACCTGTTTTTATTCTCTTAATTTTGTCTAGCCTCTCTTTTAGGTAGCCATGCCAAGGCTTCATGTCTAACTGGAGGAGATGGGATCTTACTAAATGGTGAGGAGACCAGGGGGTTTTGGGGTGCTGGTGTATTTTTAAATTCCAGAATCAACAACTGGATCATCCCCACTCTATAACGTGGGGTGGCACACTGGGCTGGAGGAGTGGATGTGCTGGAGAGAGGAAAGTCTCTGTGAAGGCTAATCTAGTACCCATTAGATCCCTGAATGTATTCTCCAAAGCTATTACAAAATCTGACTGCAGCCAGGCCATGCATGAGCACAGCCCTGAATATTCCTCCTTAGACAACTATGAGCTGTGACAAGCTATGACATGCCATACTCAAACCTTACCTCTTCACAAAAAGAGATAACATTAGGAAAGAGACAGATTTTAATGCCCTGTTGAGCATAAGGGAGGTTGCTGAGGATTAGGAAGAAGCCCTAATGCACAGAAATCTCCCTGCCTGGGTAACATTAATGCACAACACCATGAACCGTGGGCAAGAGATGAGATTGAGGGATCTACCTTGTGAAACCAAAGATACAGGCTGCAATTTCAGGCAAATTAATAGCTCCTGGGAACTAGAACCCACTAAATGTCCAAACAGAACTCAGAGGTGGAGAGAGTTTATATAATCAAGCATTAGCCTTAGGCATTCCAAGAGCTGCAATTCAGAGGCAGCCTGCTGGGGTCATCCAGAGTTTAATTCATATCACAGCAATAGCAATCAGACAGAAAATACTCCAAACACACCATGACCAGCTACAAGACAGGATAATAACTTTCTCTCTCCAAATTCAAGATCAAAACTCAAAAAACAGCTGGATGGCAAATGGGCCAGTCAGTCAGTTGAGTGGAAGCTTATCAGTAGATAGATTATAAATGATCATATATTTTTATTTGTGTCAGTCCTCATCAACAATGACATTTGGAATAGATATGGGAGCACAAATTTCAATATTAACACAGCTGAGAAGCTGTGTGTCTGGCCTGGAGGGAAAAACTTAAAACCACTGAAGTAAACAGAGCAAGAGCTAAGTGCCAAACCACAGAGGTTAATTTATGGTTCCTGGGTGAGAAGCTGAACTTAAAGACCACAAAGAAAACATCTGTGGCTTTGATGTTTTGAAGACTCAAACCTGGCACCTGCCCAATGGCAGTGTGTGGTCCTTTGGTTCAAATATTGACACTAACCCTGATAAAAATAATCTAAAACTTGGAGGTTAAAATGTGTGTGCCCTCTGAAAGTCTGAACTCCTTGACTCAAGGATCACTAATGTACCACAACACACAACTTCTGCTGTGTGAAAAAGAGCTTCTGAAGTTGTAGATTATTTGGAAATATTACAGGTTATTTCCAGAACCTGCTTCTTATATAATTAACCATTTTGATTAGTTCAAAAGCTGGACAGGAGATTATGACTGACTGTCAGCATCTCAATGAAAGCACAGCCCTGCTAACAGCTGCAGTACCTAATTATTGCAATATAATCCAAATATATATCCATGGCAATGACAGTGGCAGCACATGCCCAGCATGGACTTTATCTTAAGGGTCTTTTCCAGCCTTAACAATTAATATTATTTAGTTGTGTATATGTTCCCTGTGGAGTGGCTCCCTCTACAGCACTGTTTGTGTGCAGGTCTGACCTCAGCTTGTCCAGTAGTGGCCCATTGGCATGGTGATGATGTTGGATATCTCCTCCTCAGCCTCTGCAGTGGAGACTAACACCATTAGCAGCATCCTGGGTCCAGACCCAGAGGCTTGGGAAAAGAGCAAAGTCCAGGTTCAAGGAGCTCTTGAGGACTGCCATGTGGACCATGCCTGGCTCCACCAACTCACCCTGAGCTGAAACTAACTGTGGTATGGGAATGGTATTGAAAAGATATGTCTGACTGGCTTGTCCTGTTCTAATCCTCCCCTCAGCCTCCTCTGAAGCACAGTTTAGAGATCTCTCCATGTGAGACATTTCTGTTGTAGTTTTATCTCCTAGCCAAAATAGCCAGAGGAAGAAAATTCTGTTCTCAGCCGTGCACCTGTACATCAGCCAAACCCTGTTCAACCCAGCCTCGGACATTTCCAGGGATGGGGCAGTCACAGCTTCTCTGAGCAACCTGTGCCAGCCTGTACTTTTGCCTTCTGCAGCTCAGGTGATGTAGCTGAAGCATCTGTCAGTGAAGATCAAAGCAAAAAAGGAGTCCTTGAGTATATCAGCTTTCTGTATGCTCTGGGTAGATAGGTCTCCTTTTTCCTTCTGGACAGGGCCCATATTTTTCCTGTCGCCCTTTTATCAGCAGAATACCCCTGAAAACTTTTCCTATTGTCCTTGATGTCCCAGGCCAGCTTTAATTCTGTCAGGGATTTAACTTTCCAAATCCAATCCCTGACTGCTCAGGCAATTCCTTTGTCACTACAACCCCCAGTGGGGACGGAGGGATAACTGCTCTTGCAAGGAGCCGTTCCAGAGCAAAGCTGGCATTTGGCAGTGGTGCAGACTTAAGAGGACTAAATAAAGCTGCCCCAAACTTGGAGGAGACGAAATACCAGAGGGCAGCCACAGATCTTTGGGCACTTTGGGAGCTTGCAGTCCCCATGGGGATGTTCAGCCCTGCCAGGTGCTGAAGGACCATATGGGGTACATCTACCTATGCCTGTGTGCACTGGCCATGGATCCTAGATAAGGTAATGGAGAAATGGGAAAGCAAGAGGTGAGATTATGGACTCTTCCCAGGTATTTTTGTCTCCTCACTCCTGTCACCCTTTGGTATCATCCTCTATTTAAGCTGTCTACCTCCAAAAAAACTCTTGAGAGATCTGTTCCCCAGGAGTCAAAGGGGCTGCTGACCTCATACTGCCCTCCTAACCATGGGCTCCTCACTCAAAGGCAGCCGTGGTTGGGCAGCTCCCCTTTCACAGAGCGTGTTCCAGGCAGCAGTGCTCCAGCCTGGTGTGGGAAGAGATGCAGCAAGGCTTCATGGAGTGGTGGTAATTGGTTTGGAGTAGTCAGGAGCACCTCCTTCACCTCCAAGGGACAGGGCACAAAAGACAACCCAGGTTAGTGAGTTCTTTGTTCTCCTTCCTGTGGGAATGAGGAAGGGTCCCTTTTGTACCCAACCTAATCTTCTTCAAAGACAACCTTTCTCCCTGAGCTCGCTAAAGAGTTGCCATAGAATAAAGGAGGACTCTGGGGCCAAGATTTTGATGCAAAACAAATTTAATGAGTCAAAAGAAGAAAAGGAAGTGGCTCAGATGGAGCACTAAAAACACCCATAAAGATGCCTGGCCTGCAGAGGGAGGGGGACCACCAGCTCCCGCTAGGCTGGCCTGGGGAGATATGGAAAGCAAAGGAAGGAGAGAGAGCAAGGTGAAAAATGGAAAACTAGATGCTCTTGCCCAAAGACGATACCAGCAGATTTAGCAGGGACGACATCTGCTGCCACCATAGCAGTTGGTGATGCAGGAGATGTCAAAGCCCCCGGAGCTGATGGGCACTCCACCACAGCTGAGGATGTTGCCAACGGCAGCGGAGGTGGAGGATCCCACGGCAGTGTTCTGTGGGAAGGAGCTGAGGACGGGGCCGGGCAGGGTCACCAGCACAGCAGGCGGCTCAATGACGACATGGGAGCTCTGGCACTGCCTGACACAGCACTCATTGCAGCTGCTGGCCAGCGGGCAGGGGCCGCAGGGCTGGCAGCAAGGGTCGCAGGGCTTGCAGCAGGACATGGCTCGGGGTCACAGGTGCACCTGGCACAGAGGACAGGCAGAAGCAGAAAGTGAGGACACATGAGGAGCAGCACTGCACCCAAACACCCTGCAGCCAAGGCACCTCCTGGCCCACATTGCAGTGCCCAGCTCAAAGCCCAGCAGCCACCTCAGCCAAGTGCCAGCCTCTCTCTGTCTGCACAAGACCTTCTCTCCCCTGCCCTCTCCCAGCAGAAGCAGCTCCCAGCCCTGTGCTCCCAAATCCCGTCTCAGCTCAGACCTACAGCCAGGAAAGAGCTGCTCTTGGAGCAGCAGGAGCAGGAGCAGGATCTTCGCACTCACCTGATTCCTGAGGAGAAGGAGGTGAGAGAAGTGGATGGGAGAGCAGAGACTGGGGCTGCCTTTTATAGCAGTCCTGCCCTGCCTCAGGCCCAGAGGCACCTTTGTGGAAGGCATAATTTTCTGACCAGCTCATGTCAAATGTGCACCATCCCAGCTAATGGCAGGGGCTGTGTCCTGGTTTCCTGCATTGCTGCCTTTTCATTTCCTGGTAATTTCGCTTGCTTTCCTATATGAAGGGCTACTTTTTTAAGTGCTGGGAGGATAAGTCCAAGGATTTCCGGGGCGGAATTACGTCAGCACAGGCAGAAGTCTCTGATCAAGTGCCAGCAGCATCCCTTGTGGGCAGGTGATGTTCTCGTGTGCCATTTCTGAGTGGTTTGTTTGTGTCAAAATTGTCATGAAGGAGCTCTGCTCTTGTTCTTGCTCACATGCCTAAGAAGTGCAATGTGAGGGGTCATGACAGAGGTTTTGGACACTGTTTCCTTCTTCCACTCTTCTCCTTCTTACTCCCTGCTGTCTCTGTCTCTTCAGGCCAGTCTAGAGGGGATGTGTTGCCCTCTCTCCCTCATCTTGAGAGGCAGATGGGCACCCTGCAGGAGCTCCACTGCATGTTAGTGGCTGGCCCTGGTTCTCTCCCTGAGCCACCTCCTTTTCTTCTGTAGACTCATTAATGTTGTGCATCCCTACCTGATCCTTTGTTCTGTACCAACATTTTCAGTCTGTTCAGTGAAAAAGGTATTGAAGCTGTGGGTGGGAGTCCCTGAGTGGATTTTACTTTGTGTCCTTTCCCTTGCAGCTGATGAAGACATCCCTGGCTACTCTGTAGCCAATGGCTATCAGAGAGATCCTGGATGCAAAGAGTGGCTGCGGTGAACATGAAAAATAATCTTCACTGTGGGGCTAACACCTCAAGACCTCATTCCTTCCTTCTCCTCCTCTCCATTACCTGGTCCATGAGCATGGTCTAGACATGACACCCTTATGACATCTGTACCTTCTTCAGTACCTGGCAGGGCCCAGCTGCTGTCCAGACATGCAGGGCTGAGGTGATTCACAAGCTGGGATCAGTGTCTGCCACAATCAGGCTGTGCAGAGAAAAGCAATGTGTAACATTTGTCAACTGCTCCTCTGAGTGTTAACATCTAAGACAGCTACAACCTCCCTTAAAATGCAATAGCACAGAACAAAATTCTTATGTCTGGGAGCACACAAAGTTGCCTATAGGATGGGTTTTGCTGTGTGGCTGACAGGCCTACTCATGTCCTGGCCAATATTTCTTGAGGGCCCATTGCCACTGGTAGATTAACTCTTCTACTATTTCACCAAGAAATTATTTCACCAATGTGAAGCACAAAAGAGAAAACTGCTCAGCTTGTCAGTTGACAGAGGGTTGTGATTCCCAAGTGACCCTGTGCAGTGAGAGTGAACTGGAACTTTTGAACATCTGGAGTTGGGGTAGCTGTGAACTATCCCACCATAAAGAGAACCATGTGTGCTTTAGTTAAAGATATAAATTATACTTCACAAGTATTAACAGCCCACAGTACATAAATGACACAAGTCAGAGAAGCTGCCTTTGAAAATCGAGCAGCAATTGACTACTTGGTGTTGAGACATAATCAGGGATGTGAAGAATTTAAAGGAATGTGTTGATTCAATCTTTCCAATAACTCTGGACTAATAGAAAAGAAAGAAAAAACTAAAGAATCCAGCCAGAAGTACTAGAGAGACAGGAATAGCTTTCTCTTGGCTGGTTTCATGGCCCCATACTCCTAAACTTAGGATGGTTAAAACAATCTCTTTCACTTACCAGGATTTCATATGATACTCATGACCTTAATCACTTGTTGCTTAATTCAGTGCTTACTGCTGTGCAGATTTGGGCAATAAAACAACTGGCTATGACATTTTAAAGAAATGATATTAAAGTTGCAAAGGGGGAATTTGTTACTGAAAAAGTTCTATTTCTTCAAGGAGTCTGCAGCAATGGGGGAAGATGCTGGAAAATTCTTTTGACTTTAGCACATAGTGTCTGTTTCTATATTCATGGTTAATGCTTAGTTTTGTAGCAGGCAGTGATTATTATAAATTCCAGAGATTAATGTGACCTTGTGTTAACTCCCTACGTCTGTGATTGATAAGTCTTGTGTCAGCTAACGCTTCTTTATTTACCTGTACCAGTGATTAATATGTAGTAGCCAATATCTTAGTTTTGCAATGTCTTGGTTTGAAAGAGAGGTGTCTGCCAAGGAAGGCAGGAACCTCCCTTGGAATGGAGAATATCACCCCCTTCCCTCCAAATTATTATAACTTTGAAATTAAGGGGCTTTCAGGCAAAGAGATGGGAAAAGAAATAACAGCTCTTTTCAGAACCCGGCAGCAGCACCAAACAGAACCAGACACCAGGGCCAGCCTTGTCTCGGCCGCAGGCGCTTTCCCCTTGGCTGCAGTTCCGGGCACGGCCGGCAGGGGCGCTGGTGGCTCCCGGCCGGGCAGGGCAGGTGCGGTGATTCCCCCGCGCCTGCAGGGGGCGCTGTGGCACGGGTCTCCCTCAGGCGGTGATGGCGGCTCAGGCTGGAGGAACCTCGGCCTGCAGCAGGAACCTCGGAGCAGCAGCTGTTACTGCAGGGCAGGCTCACTGGGGCAGCAAGCAAGAGGCAGCAGAAACTCAGCAGCAGCAGCCCAGATGCTGAATGTGGCTGGGAGAAGCTTTCCTGGAGCAGGAAAGGGCCCAGGGTCCCAGAGTTTCCCCTGAGGCACATGAGGAAATGGTGAGAAGGGTCCCCCTCTAGTGAGATAGGGTGTTAATTAATAAGGTCCCAGTGCAACGGCCACTCCCACAAACAGAACTTCTCTCACTGTAGGAGGTCAGCAGGAGATTGAGCTTAGTGGTGGTGAACTCTCCCCACAACGACTGCGGCCTGCTTTCCTCCGAATGCCATGAAAGCAAGAGTTGCACCCAGCTCCCTTTACCCCAGCCGAAAAATCGAAAAACCGCTGTGTATCTGCCCCTCCAAGAGAAACTCTCCAGCTAAGAGAGTAGCCAGCTGCATCTTTCCCATGGCAATTTCTTTTGTCTCTCTTAAGTATCAGTTGTTATGGTTTCTTGGCAA
>NC_031796.1:2428158-2430503 GCF_001522545.3 Parus major | reverse complement strand
TTTTCTGACCAGCTCATGTCAAATGTGCACCATCCCAGCTAATGGTGGGGGCTGTGTCCTTTTCATTTTCTGGCACATGCCACATGCATGTGCCAGAAAACGAAAACATGAATTCTTCTGTAAGTGCTGAGATTAGTGGTTCAAGAATTTCCGGGATAATAAAAACATCGGGACAGGAAGAATACTCAAGTCCAGGACTGGTGGCATCCCATGCAGGCACGTAATGTAAAGCTGGGTCATTTCTATGTGTTTGCTCATGGAAAAGCCATAGTGGCAAAGTAGTATTCTATCCATGCCAACCTTGAAGGACTGCAACCTATAGGAAAGGCTCATCCTAGAAAAGAGAAAAAGATGAGGAGGCTGAAAAGAACAGTTCTGCACTGATCAAAACTCCCCCATTCCACTCCCCACAGTGCCATGTAGGGCAGAGAAAATAGAAGATTCATGAATGAAGGATGGAAGTTGAATCTTTTTAAAAGAAGTGTGGATGAACTAAATTATAGGACCAAAAAATCATAGAATGCTAATTGGGAAGGGACCCTAAGGACCATCTAGTCCAAACACCCCCTGCCATGTGCAAGGACACTGAAGTTGATTTAAGGGTTGTTACTGGGGAGAGGGGATTTTTGCTCTTTCTCAAGATCTTGTCTTATTTTTTCATTGTCAATGTCTTAAACAAGTGTTCCCTAACTCGGCTCTATTTTGTTCTTTTCCCAACCCTCCATCCCTCACTGACCCTCTCTCCTGGCCGATCTACTCTGTATGTTTCCCAGACAGGTCTTTCAGAAGATCTCAACTGTCTTTGTAGTCCCAAATTTGTGAGGTTCAAGCACTAAAGGGTGTTCCCTGTGAGCTCCACACTTCAGGACAGGTGGGAGAGAGGGACAGAGGCCAAGTATAGTTCTTCTGTGATAGCATCTAGCCCGGGAACCCTTTGGTGCAAGGCTGAGCTCTGTGGGAAGGGGCCTCAGTTCTCCCCTGGCAACCCAATTTTCCCCATGCACCCAGAGATGGGGAAAAGATCCTTTTGCTGTGAAGGGCTGGGGTTATTGCCTAAGGGAAGAGGAAATGGGGGAGGAGAGAGCTTCTGCCATAGAACAGTCCCAGGATGGGATTGCATTGGCAGTGACCTGCAAAGAGAGAGCAAGCATTGTTCTGACTGGTGCTCTGTTTCCAGTACCATGGCCAGAACTGGTGGCTTGTCTGTGTCATTTTGCCAGCCCCTGTGAATAACCTTTCCTCTCCCAGAGGTGCTCTGTGTGCTGAGAGTTGGGAATGTGCTGTCTGCAAGATGCCTCAGCCCTGAAAATGTGTGCTGCCCCTACACTCCAACTCTTTTCCACGGAGGGAACTGCTCTTCCTCATCCCTGGTTCTCTTCTATTTCTTCCATGTTTAAGCAGCACAGTGGGATACAGAAGGAGGGGTTCCAGTCAGAACACAACAGTTATTTTTTAGGCAAAGATCAACTTTAAAAGGCCTGATCATGAAAAAGCATCAGAATTTCAGCAGTTAGCCTGAAAAAAAAAAATCACACCTTCCTACCTTTCCAGACACAGTTGCTAGGTGTGGAATTTTTGGCAGGGTATGGAGGCCCTGGTGCTTGAACATGAAAGGAATTTAACTCAAAGATGTTTGACTTCCCCCATACCACACAGAAAGTCTGTTCTACATCTCACACCGGAGCACAACTCAGGCCCCAATCCCTTCAGTCCAGCACCCATTTGCTGAGAGATGAAACCACTTCCTCACTCAGTACCAGGCAGATGAGCTGTACAAGTGCATCTGGCATTGGTCTGGAGAGGAGGAACCTGTGTCCCATCCCAGTCACCAGCAAAGCTCCAGCATAAGAGGATCAATTCAGGGACTTCAATTCCCTGGTCTGCCTGGAAGAACACAAAGATATGTGCACTCATGTAACGACAGTAAAAATTCAGCAGCTGAGGTCTCTGCTGACACAGCGTGGCCCCTCACATGGCAGTCCTTGGGCAAGAAGCACAAAACTGGTGCCCATTTCCCAGGCAACTTTGCTACAAACAAACCCACAGGAATGACACAAGTTCACATCAGCTGACCACATGGAATGCCAACAGCCCTTGATCTGAGCATTCTGCAGGTGCTGATGTGTTTATGTCCCGGAAATCCTTGGGCTTGTTCTTCCAGCACTTACAAAAGCCCTGAAGGGGGAGAGAATATGGCATGTGCCAGGAAATGAAAAGGCAGCAATGCAGGAAACCAGGACACAGCCCCTACCATTAGCTGGGATGGTGCACATTTGACATGAGCTGGTCAGAAAATTATGCCTTCCACAAAGGTGCCTCTGGGCCTGAGGCAGGGCAGGACTGCT
>NC_031796.1:2417589-2427588 GCF_001522545.3 Parus major | reverse complement strand
CCCCATCCTCAGCTCCTTCCCACAGAACACCGCCGTGGGATCCTCCACCTCCGCTGCCGTTGGCAACATCCTCAGCTGTGGTGGAGTGCCCATCAGCTCCGGGGGCTTTGACATCTCCTGCATCACCAACTGCTATGGTGGCAGCAGATGTCGTCCCTGCTAAATCTGCTGGCAAATCCTTGGGCAAGAACCTCCAAGATCTCTGACCGTGGTTCTGTGCAGAGATAGAGCTTTGGAACATTGTATTTAGAGCTCCAGGCATCTCTTTGCTTCCTGTACCCTCCTCTCTCTTATACTTACTGTCTGTGTCTTCCCAGACCAGCCTAGGGGGATGTTTTGCCCTCCCTCTTTCTGCAGGGCAGGCAGATGCACCCCCTGCAGGAACTCCACTGCATCTTAGTGGCTGCTCCTCTTGGCCTCTGCGAGCCATGTTCTTTTCCACTTTACATTCAATAAAGTTGTTTTGCATCCAAGCCTTGTCCTCCATATCTTCTTTTTTTTTCCATGGATAGTCTTCCATTATGCTCAGGGTAAAAGGTGGAGAGGCAGAGTGTGGGACTCCATGTAGTGGATTTTACTTGTGCATTTTCCTTTGGAGCTGCTGAAGAACATCCCTGGCTACTCCACAGCCAATGGCAAACAGGAAAAAGATGGCTCCAAAGGGAGGCAGGAATGAGGAAAGGAAACAGCAGTGTCTGGAAACAGCTCACAGCCTCATCTCTTCCTTCTCCTCCCCTGTGTTACCCACTCTAGGGCCCATGAATAGCACATGTGGTCAAAGGTAGATGAGACAGGTACCTCACAGAGTCCTTTAGCATGTGGCAAGACCCAGATGCTGTCCAAACATGCAGGGCTGAGGTGATGCAGAAGCTGGGATCAGCATCTGCCAATCAAGTTGAGCAGACTGTGGGGTCGCACTGTTAAGGTGAAGGAAACACTCAAGATTCTTAAATGCTCAAGGTCAAAAGGAATGGCAGAAGTCAGATGGTCCATGAACAATCAGAAAGTTTTATTAGTAAAATTAGTAAAGTTTTATTAGTAAATTACACACTTAGTGTGGAGATTCGTATGTTAGATTAGTCCCAGACCTACTATATAAACAATGGCAGTGTGTTTTGGATTTAGAAGTTTGGTGAAAGGGAAGAGAGAAATTAAAGAGGTGGAGATGAATTAATGGGGGAAAAAGAAAGAGAGGTAAAGAGAGAGGGAAAGAGAGAGAAAAAGAGATCACTAGAGAGAAAAAGAGATCACTGGCCCTTGTTCCAGCTTCCACCCAGCTGATAAAATGTCAGTTCCAGTTTCAATGTTGATCCAGTGGGTGAGATCTCAGTCCTGGTTTCAGTGTTGATCCAGCTGCTGGAGTGTCAGTCCTGGTTTCAGCATCCATCCAGCTGTGCCAGTCCAGTCCATTGGATGTCCAAGGTCATAAGGTGTGAAGAGCCAATTTAATTTTGATTTCTGTCTCAATACTGGTTGTCAGAGGCATGTGGGGGAGGCACTGCACATGTGACACTTGGAGGACTCAGCTAAAAGATGGGAGAGAGCCTTATCTCTGGGGAGACTATGGCTGGCAACCAGTTCATATCTCACATGGGAGAGGCATTCAGCAGGGAAACACCAAAGAACACAAAACCCTCCAAACAGGTTCTCCAATCAGATGGAAAAAAGTCTCCACCAAGAGACTGCCACCAAATATTTTACTGGGTCAATGGTCTCCTGTCAGCAGGCAGACTTTGGGAGGATCCAGGGGGCATAAAAGTAACTGCATCACAAGCTCTGGAGCTCTTAGGGCTTTTTGGCTTTGGGCTTTTTGGTTTGGCTATTTGAGTCTTGTCTTTTGGGGGCTTTTTTGAGTCAGAGCTTTTGGAGTCTGGAGCCCTTTTGAGTCTTATGGTTTTGCCTTGGCTCCAGCCTGCTGAGGTCTGCTTCTTTGTCCTGGCCCTAGCCTGTTTTGTTGTCCTTTTTGCCCTGGCTCCAGCCTGCCTTTTGGCTCTTCTGTCCTCACTGGCCCTTGCTCACCCTCCCTCTATCTGGGCACTTGGCAGGACACCAGGTGACCTCTGAGACTCATGTGTAGCCTGTGTCCTGCCCTACCCCTTCACCCATCCCAGTTGCCGCTTGTCCTGCCTCCCTTTGTTCCTGTCCAGTGCACTGCCTGCTTTGTCCCTGCGTTCCTGCCTGAGCCACCTGTATCCAGCCCTGCTTGGCTCTGATCCAGCCTTCCAGTGCAATCCCCAGCACCACCCCGCCCAGGGTCCCTCACCTCCTGCCCAATTCCCACTCACCTGGTGTCCGGCTGCCCATTGTCGTGGGAGCTGTGCCTGTGGGGCTGTGCCTCTCTGAGGGCTGCACAGGCTCCCTGGCAGGCAGCACGCACACACCCCTGCAGTGCAGACATCGACAGCACTGCCTTATCTTCTCATGGTAATACCTGCTTTTGCACTCTCCTTTCCTTGCTCTGTCTCCTCACTCCCATCCTTTTCCATTTTCCTTCCCCCTTTTCAGTCTTTTCTAGACCTCATTAGTAGGGCAACTCCTTTTTTGTTTTTGTTGTTTTTTTTTCATTACCAATAAACTCTTCTCAGATACCATGTTGTCTCAGTTGCCTTAATTTTGTTCTGGACCATCTAGTTTCGAAAGAACTCTTCATAGTTCCCCACTGTGGAACGCAACATGAGGACAGTACTCTGACTTGAGAGGACACCTTCTTATGGATACGTTTCTCTGCCCCAAAGATAGGTTTCTCTCTTTTTATGCAAAGGAATTCTCATGCACAGTCTGTTCTTTCAGACTTTTCTGGAAATGCGTTGGAGGCTTCAGGGGTCTTTGGTGACCTTGATTCCCCCCTCCCCACAGTCCATATCTCCTTTGTGGCCTCATTCCTGTCCTTGTGCTGTCCTGTGTTGTGCTTCTCTCCAGGAACTACACCAAGGTTGCATGTCCAAGAATCAAGCTGCCTACCTCTGTATGGCCCCTTCTCCAGCCACATCCTGTTTTTTCTCACATCATCTTCAGGAAGTCCTGAAGGCACAGCAAAATAACAGCTCAGGCACACAATGCCCCATGGACTTCGTTTAGTTCCCCCTATGCTCTTCCTGCCCAGAGTTCATGGCTCAGACACCATCTGTGTCCACCTCACTGAACACTGGTGTAGGAGCATTAGAAGATGTGGGGCTCTTGTGCATGTCTCAAACCCACAGCTTGATGGCTGTGGAGCCGTCTGAGGGTTCTTGGTAAGAAGATGCTGTGAGAACAAATGTGATGTGGCTGGATAAATGGCCACGTGGAGGTAGGACAGCACTTTTCCAGGACAAGTGTCCTTGTTCTGGCTGCTAGAGAGAAGCACAGCACAGGGTAAGAGCAGGAATGAGGTGGAGAAGTGGGCATGGACTGTTGACCAAAGGCCAACAAAATGCAGAGGACCAAGACCACCAAAGACCCCCAAAGCCCTCTGACCCTTTTCTAGAAATGTCTAAAAGAACAAACTGCACTTGGTAACAAGTTTGCATAGAAGTGGGAAACTTAGCTCCAAGGCAGGGAAGCACATCTATAAAAAGGCAACCCCATAAAACCCAGGCAGTACCCCCAGGACCCTGGATACTCCATCAGCTGGATTGACACTGAAGCCAGGACTCCCTCCCTGCCTCCCTCCAAAAATATTCAGCTTGGAGCACTCCTTTACTAGTTTACTCTGTCTAGTTGTCTCTTCTAGTTCAGTGAACAGGAGCTGCAAAGTTTCAATTCAGCAAAAGAGCTCTCAGGATGACATGTTTGTGCTGCATCAGGAGGGATGGGAAGCCCAGGAGACACAGAAGGAAGGGATAAAACTTCCCTGTCAGCCTCTGGAATCAGTCAGTTTGAATAGGGCCTTGCATCCGCTCAGGAGAGTCTCAATAGTAGCCAGATATGATAAAACTGATTCCAGGGAGGGAGCAGGAGTGAAGGAACTGGCTTAGGGGCTGGGTTCAGATGTAGATAGTGGCTTTTCCAGGAGCATAAGCCCATGGGGAAAGGAAGGCTGCAGGTTGCCTGGAAAGACTGATAGCAAACAGCTGAACTTGGCAGGAGTCAGAGCAGGCAGTAGCTTCTGCAGATGAAAGGCTGCATCTGGCAAAGGCCCAACCACTTTGCCAGGAAGCTTGCTTTTAATGAAAACCCTTCAAGAGGAGAGATAGTGGGTGGTTTCCCCATGTGGTGATGCCAGCTGATGCTGAAGTTCCTCTCTGCTCCCTGAGGCCCTGAAATCAAGGCCAAATGTTTGAATGCCTGATAAGAACAGTAGAACAGAACAGCATTTTACTCTTACCAAATTAATAGAACAATGCAGCCTTGGAGAAACAGAAGTCATGCAGAACAATACATGAACAATTGTGCATTACTCAAAAGCTGAGCTCAAGGAACAGCCCCCTAAAAATTTTGGGAGATCTGACATTGATGACCACTGAAGAAGACCCCAAAAGATCAAATAATGACTTGCAATAAGGGGTGTGACTATGTAAATTAAAGTAATGTATATATATCAAGTAACCAGGGATAGAAAATGAATATGTAATCAGTGTATATGATAAAAAATTCTGTTTACCCTATGCTTGGTGCACTTTATTGGAGGCAGGATCCTCTGCCTAGCACTGCAATAAAAAATGCCTACTTTCTGAAAACTGTGTTAGAAGGTTTAATCTGAATGATTTTGGTATCATGCCAACACTGCATTTTTAACTGCTGCTGTGCTAAATTCTTTACACCTCAAATTCAGAGAGCCACCCACTCATGGATGGCAACCAGGGATGTAAAAGAAATGGGTTTTTATTCCATGCTGAGAACATGACATGTAAATTCATATTTGTCTGGAAGAGAAGACAATACACATTTATCAGACTCCCAAAGGGTTGTAAATATTGTCCAATGATTGCACAGACTGTGCTTGCTGAACTTCTACTTTTTCTCTCCATCTGGACATAAAATTGTTTTTAATCACAGAAGATCCCTAGCTGAAAAGCTGCTAAAGCTGCTGGGAGTGTCCTTGGGGAAAAATCTCCAAGACCTCAGAACAGGATCCTGGCCAGAAGACAGAGCTTTGGGACATTGTATTTAGAGCTTATGGGTTGTTGGAGGTTAGGGGTTTTGTTTTCCTTTTGTTTTCTTTCTGTTAGGGATTTTTTCCCCAGTTTTGTTGCTAGAGACAATAACAACCGGCTACTTAAGAGAGACAAAATAAGTTGTCCCTGGAAGGGTGCAGCTGGCTGCTGTCTTATCTGAGGGTTTCTTTCAGAGGTGCAGAGATGCCTTGAGAATTTGGGCTGGGGAAAAAAAGTGAGCTGGGCTCAGCTTCTGTGTCTTGCTCACTTAGCATTAGGAAGGGGAAAGAGGCTGTGGTCACTGTGGGAAGAATTCACCAACACTGTGGGGTTCTGCCTCCTGCTGCCTTGTCCTACTGTGAGTGGAGCTCTGCTCTTAAAGAGTGGCCATTGCACTGGGATTATTAACACACTACCTCACCAAACAGGGGACCCTTCACCATCTGCTCCGCTGCCTCAGGGGAAGCCCCAGGACCCCTGATCCCCTTTCCCCTCCAAGGGACCTTTTTCTGGCTGTGTTTGGGAGCCAGGCTGTGGCTGCCCAGCCCCGCTGCTTCTCCGCCACTGTTCTGGGTTCTTCACTACACTGTAACCCTGCACCCCTGCCCGCTGGGCCCGCCACGGCTCCCATTGCAGCTGCGGAGTCTCTGACACATCTCATCTACCACTCCGGGATCTGCTCACCCCTGCCGTTCCAGCCGCTGCCCCGAGGTTCCTGCTACAGCTCATCCCGAGGGGCACCGGGCCCGGCTGCGCCTGTGGGTTTGTAAAGGAAGCCCCTTCTCCATCCCTGCCCCGGCTGCGCCGCCATTACCCACACGCAGAGAGGCGGCCGAGCCCGCGCCACAGCGCCCCCTGCAGGCGCGGGGGAATCACCGCACCCGCCCTGCCCGGCCGGGAGCCACCAGCGCCCCTGCCGGCCGTGCCCGGAACTGCAGCCAAGAGGAAAGCGCTTAGAGCAGGAAGAGATTGATTATTGGGTTTTCTGGGTTCTTTTGTGTGTTGTTGCTGCTGTTGTTGTTTGTTTGTCTTGTTAAATACCTATGTACTGGTAAAGAGCTATTATTTCTTTTTCCTATCTTTGCCTGAAAGCCCTTTAATTTCAAAGTAATAATAATTTGGAGGAAAGGGGGTCATATTGTCCATTCCAACAGAGATTGCCAGCTTTCCTGGCAGACACCTGTCTTTCAAACTGAGACAAAGCCATACTCCCCTTCTTCAATTTTTGATTAAGGAATGAAAATCTTTCAGGGTGGGAAGATATTCTTGGCCTATTTTTCCCTGAACAAAGAGCAAGAAATGGAGGATGAAGGAGAGGCTGTGTTTCAGTTCTGTGGGTACTTCTCTGCAAACACCATTCAGTTATAGATCGGCTTCTGACAAAGATGCCCAGCTACTCTGTGGTGCTGAAGGACAACGCAAGGTGGGGGGCGACTGAGAGAATATTCACATGTCCGCATGATGAGGTACACACACACACACACACACAGAGACTAACTCATGTGTGCTCATGTGCATGGAGCCAAGAAAAAGTCTTTCTATTCACAGAAGGCCATAAAAATACCAGCAACTCAGCTCTGCTGAGGACTTGTTGGCAGCAACTCTGACAGGAGAGGACCCAGTAATATCGGGGAAAGACCAGGTCACAGACACATAGCTGGTGTTCACAGATGACCAACAGAGACTGCACAGGAAGAGGATGAGGCAATGAGACGAGCTGAATTTTCCTGAGAGCAATGTTTGTGTAGCAATGGGGTCAGTGCAGCAATGACTGACTGCCATAGAGAGTCAGGGAGGAAAACCAGAAAAGGATGCTTAATGTCCACTCACATGGCAATCTTTCGTGTGCAAGAATGAGACCAGTGTAGATTCCTTGACAATTTTAGTGCAAAAACCCATACTGACATGACACAGCTTCACATCAATTGACCACACGGAATGCTACCATCTAAGCCTTCTGCCTGAGCTGATGTGTTTATATCCAGGAAATATTTGGGTTTCTCATCCCAGCACTTACAGAAGACTTCAGATAGAAAGGCACATGGAATTAGATGGGAAATGAAAAGCTACTAGTGCAGGAAACCAGGACAAAGCCCCTACCATTAGCTGGGATGGTGCATATTTGACATGAGCTGGTCAGAAAACTATGCCTTCCACAAAGGTGCCTTTGGGCCTGAGGCAGGGCAGGACTGCTATAAAAGGCAGCCCCAGTCTCTGCTCTCTCATCCACTTCTCTCACCTCCTTCTCCTCAGGAATCAGGTGAGTGCGAAGATCCTGCTCCTGCTCCTGCTGCTCCAAGAGCAGCTCTTTCCTGGCTGTAGGTCTGAGCTGAGACGGGATTTGGGAGCACAGGGCTGGGAGCTGCTTCTGCTGGGAGAGGGCAGGGGAGAGAAGGTCTTGTGCAGACAGAGAGAGGCTGGCACTTGGCTGAGGTGGCTGCTGGGCTTTGAGCTGGGCACTGCAATGTGGGCCACGAGGTGCCTTGGCTGCAGGGTGTTTGGGTGCAGTGCTGCTCCTCATGTGTCCTCACTTTCTGCTTCTGCCTGTCCTCTGTGCCAGGTGCACCTGTGACCCCGAGCCATGTCCTGCTGCAAGCCCTGCGACCCTTGCTGCCAGCCCTGCGGCCCCTGCCCGCTGGCCAGCAGCTGCAATGAGTGCTGTGTCAGGCAGTGCCAGAGCTCCCATGTCGTCATTGAGCCGCCTGCTGTGCTGGTGACCCTGCCCGGCCCCGTCCTCAGCTCCTTCCCACAGAACACCGCCGTGGGATCCTCCACCTCCGCTGCCGTTGGCAACATCCTCAGCTGTGGTGGAGTGCCCATCAGCTCTGGGGGCTTTGACATCTCCTGCATCACCAACTGCTATGGCAGCAGATGTTGTCGTCCTTGCTAAAGATTCTGCTGGCAACATCCTTGGGCCAGAACCTCCAAGACCTCTCAACATTGGAGCTGGAATCAAGATAAAATTTTGGGATATTGTATTTGGACTTTTTGGCTATTAGTTCCTTCTTCTGCACTCTCTTATCTTTTTCTTTCCTTTTTTGATGACACCAACCAATGCCACCTTGGTGGCCCCTTCCTTCTCCCCCTTCTATCTGCAGGCCAGGCTGCCGGACACCCCCTATGCATCTTAGTATCTGCACCTTGTGCTGTGTCTGATGTTCCCACGTTTCTTCTTTAGACTCAATAAAGTACTTTTGCATTCTAAACTGGGCCTCTGATTTGTCCTTCTTTCCATGACAAGTTTTCCAGTCTCCTCAGGAAAAAGGTGGAAAAGCAGAGAGTGGGACTCACTGCTATGGATTTTCCTTCTGTCTTTTCTCTTGGAGCTGACATAGACAGAGATATCCTGACAGTGAGAGTGATGAGGTGCTGGAACAAGTTGCCAGAGAAATTGTAGATTTCTCACTCCTGCAAGTCTTCAAGGCAAGGTTGCTCAGGACTTTGAGCTGCTTGGTTTGGTGTGTGCCGTTCTTTCCCATGTTTTGTGGTGTGGGTAGAGCGTTGCAAAAAAAAAACTGTTCAAGTTCCCTTCCATCCCAAGTATTTCAGTTGACATAGTTGGGCAGATGCAACACCCACAAAACCGTGATGGAGAGGCAAAGAGTAAATTTATTTCCTTTCCTCACTCCACACAGGAGTCTGAATCAACACTTGGGCAGAGATGCACAAGTGGGAATATTGTCCCCCTTAGGTTAAGTCCTTGCTGGCAGGGGTCCTCTTTACACCAGTCCTATGATGTGTCTGTGCTTTATTGATCAATGAATTTTTATTTTGCTCTCTCCCAAAATAGGTATCTCAAGCATGTCCGTGACAGGGCCTCCAAGTCTCTAAACACTAGCCTTGACTCTACACAGTGATTCCGCTTCTGCAAACACAGGATAAAACAGAAGAAGGCATCCTTTATGGTTTTTCCCACACTGATACCCTTCTCTGGCATTCTCAGCTGCAACGTCACTTGAGTGAACCTACAACCATTCTCTTCATTCTTCTGCTTTTAACCCTTTCCTCCCAACCCAAACCATTTCTAATGAAATCCACTTCCACAGAGGCTTCACCAGTGTGACAAATGGGCTCTGTGTTGGGTAACACAGAGTCCCCTTTGGACACACTTGGAGCTGATTCTGTCAGATGTGGCGGGAAACACTGGACTCTTGTCCCAGAGCCCATTCCTGCAGTTTTCTTCCCCAGCTACCAAACCTCATCACTTTTACACAAGATAGAATGTCCAACACAGTGTGAAGCACAATCAGATGAATAAAAATTTCAACAGCCAATTGTTATGCACAGTTTTGCTTTAGTCAACTGCCTTATCTCAAGCATCAAATTGTTTCCCATCTGATTTTCTCTTCCCTATCCACCTCAGAAAGGAGTCATAGAATGGCTTGCAGAACACTGGCCATCAGCCAAGGTCAACTCAGCACAGCTGGTAATAACCACCAAGGATTGGCAGCACAGACATGTGGCAAGAAAGTCCAGCATGTGGTGGGAGAAGGGACCCTGGGAAGGTAGGGAAGCAGTTTTCTGGGAGAAGTGTCTCTGCTGTGGCTCCTGGAGAGCAGCAAAACACAGCACAGGGGAAGAGTAGGAGGTGGAGTAGCAGGCATGGGCTGTTGACCTAATGCTGACCTAGGAGAGAAGAAGCAAAACCACAAAGGCCCCTGAAGCCCCCAGTCCCTGTCCAGAAGGAGCCAGAAGGACAGATTGGACATGGAAAGTCATTTGCACAGGGAGCAAGATCATTGGTTCCATTGTGGGGATAATCTTATCTAAAATCAGTGTCCCCAGGAAGTCTAGGAAGTACTCCCAGGATCCTGGACACCATACCAGCTAGATTGATGTATGAACCAGGAGTATTGAGATTTCCCTTCCCTTCCCTTCCCTTCCCTTCCCTTCCCTTCCCTTCCCTTCCCTTCCCTTCCCTTCC
>NC_031796.1:2412960-2417094 GCF_001522545.3 Parus major | reverse complement strand
TCCCTTCCCTTCCCTTCCCTTCCCTTCCCTTCCCTTCCCTTCCCTCATTTCCTTTTCCTTTTCCTTTCCCCTATTTCCATGCCAAGTTTGGATTTTATTAATAAAATATGAAATGTTCTATGGACTTTCTGACTTTGGTCCTTCCTCTCAACCACCAGTTTGTACAAATCCTGGCTGTTGCCTCCCCATTACAAGTGGGACACCTCACCCACTCACCAGCAACACTCCAGCAGACAGGGTTGCATTTGGGATGAAGGCCTGTAGAGGCTGGCAGGATTTCTGGGCTTTCTCCCTGAACATAAAGGAAGAAGTGGAGGGTGGAGGAGGCAGAGGCTGCATTTCAGTTCTCTGGACATTTCTCTGCAAGGTCAAAGCAGCACTGTTCAGCTATACATTGGCTCCATCTCTCCAGTGCAACCAGTGCCTCAGTGGGGCTAAAGGACACGCCAAAGGGGGGCTGGCTGTGAGGACCATCATGTGCCCTCATGATGAAAACACTTGCAGATTGACACATGTGCTTAGGAAGGCCTCCCTTGAACCTTGCAATTTGGACATTCATAAAAGAAAACCACCAAAAAGTGGGTAGTCTGTTGAGGTGTTGGCAACAACTCTGAAAGGAGAGAACTCAAGCATCCCATGAAGGAATCTGGCCACAGAAATGGTCCTTGTCTTCTCAAAAGACCCACAGACAATGTACAGAAAGAGGGTGAGCTTGATGAGACCAGCACAATTTCCCTGAGATACTGTAAGTATGGCAAGAAAGAAAAAGTCCTGCAAGCAGAAGCCCATCTCTGTGAAACAAAACATGCTTGCCAGAGAGAGATGGGGAGAAGGAGAAAAGCATGTTTCCGCTAGCCTCACATGGTGCCCCTGGTGCATGTGTACAAGAAGAATAAGCATGATTCACACAACATTTTTCCACAAATAAATCTACAGGAATAACACAGGTGAACACTATGTGCCTACATGGAATGCTACTAGACCACGATCCAAACATTCGGCCTACGCTGACGTGTTTACACCCTGGAAATTCTTGGCCCTTGAATCCCGGCCATTTGAGAAGACTTCAGATAGGAAATAAAAATGCACACAGCAGAAGCCAGAAAATGAAAAGGCAGCAATGCAGGAAACCAGGACACAGCCCCTACCATTAGCTGGGATGGTGCACATTTGACATGAGCTGGTCAGAAAACTATGACTTCCCACAAAGGTGCCTCTGGGCCTGAGGCAGGGCAGGACTGCTATAAAAGGCAGCCCCAGTCTCTGCTCTCTCATCCACTTCTCTCACCTCCTTCTCCTCAGGAATCAGGTGAGTGCGAAGATCCTGCTCCTGCTCCTGCTGCTCCAAGAGCAGCTCTTTCCTGGCTGTAGGCCTGAGCTGAGACGGGATTTGAGAGCACAGGGCTGGGAGCTGCTTCTGCTGGGAGAGGGCAGGGGAGAGAAGGTCTTGTGCAGACAGAGAGAGGCTGGCACTTGGCTGAGGTGGCTCCTGGGCTTTGAGCTGGGCACTGCAATGTGGTCCACGAGGTGCCTTGGCTGCAGGGTGTTTGGGTGCAGTGCTGCTCCTCATGTGTCCCCACTTTCTGCTTCTGCCTGTCCTCTGTGCCAGGTGCACCTGTGACCCCGAGCCATGTCCTGCTGCCGGCCCTGCGACCCTTGCTGCCAGCCCTGCGGCCCCTGCCCGCTGGCCAGCAGCTGCAATGAGTGCTGTGTCAGGCAGTGCCAGAGCTCCCATGTCGTCATTGAGCCGCCTGCTGTGCTGGTGACCCTGCCCGGCCCCGTCCTCAGCTCCTTCCCACAGAACACCGCCGTGGGATCCTCCCCCTCCGCTGCCGTTGGCAACATCCTCAGCTCTGGCGGAGTGCCCATCAGCTCCGGGGGCTTTGACATCTCCTGCATCACCAACTGCTATGGTGGCAACAGATGTCGTCCCTGCTAAATTTGCTGCCAACATCCTTGGGCAAGAACCTCAGAACATGGAGCTGGAATGAAGACAGAATTCTGGAATACTCTATGTAGAGCTTCTGACTTTTGCTTCCTTCTTCTCCTCTCTTTTCTCTCTTGCATTCCTTTCCAATCAATACCACTCAATGCCAGCCCAGTGGGATCTGTTGGCTTCTTTCCCTCCCTCTCTCTGCAGACCAGCAGAGGGACGCCCCTACTGCACCTTAGTGGCTGCTCTTGGTGCTCTCTGAGGACCACTTCCTTTTCTTCTTTAGAGTCAATAAAGTTGTTTTGCATCTAAGCAAGTTGGCCTCTGGTTCTCCTTTCATCCATGTCAACTTTTCCAGTGAGCTCAGGGCAAAAGGTGGAGGAAGCAGAGGTTGGGACTCCGTACACTGGATTTTACTTTGCGCCTTTTCTCTTGGAGCTTACATACACACCCCTCACTCCTCCACTGCAACTACCAGGGGAGGAAGATGGTTCCCAAACTTGACAGAAATAGAGGGTGAAAAGGGGTGGGTGGGGATCACCAATGCTTGGGGACAGGCCACAACCTCCTCTTTTCTGACACCTCCCTCACATTTAGTGTTCTGCCCAGCTGCTGTCCAGACACACAGGACTGAGGCGCTTCATAGGGTAGAATCGGCAGCACTCACACAGAAGAGCTGATTTGGATCAGCTGTTCTGTGGAGCCCTTTCCAGGTCAATGTACCATGAAGAAAGCTCTGACCCCATGAGGAGCCTGCACCAGAAAAGATTCCTGGCAGGAATGTCCAGTGCAGTAGAGAGAAGGCCAAAATGGAGCAGGTCCTGCTGATTGGATTTCTTTCCCTGTTGGGGAGCTGCTCTGGAGCATTCTCTTCTTCGACAAGTGCACCCCTTTGAAATGACTCACCCTTTCCATGGGAATCCCTGGAATGAAAGAGCCCCATCCTTTCCATTCCAATCCTTGAACTGCTGGAAAACTGTATGGAGTTTTCCAAAACCTTCTGCTTTCCAGAGAGAAAAAGCTCCACCCCTTCACTCATAGAACAGGTTCTCCAGCTCTTTGGTCATCTCTGACACACGCAGAAGGGTTGCATTGTCTACTGCATTGAGATTTGGCACATTCCTCAGACAGTCCTGGCTTACCCTTCAGACTGGCACAAAACTGCATTTTTAGACAAAACATTCTGATGCCTTTCTGAAGAAAAAAAAGGAGGATGTGGGAATGGCCTCACTTGCCCACCCTGTGCTAAGATCAATAAACTCTGCAAGTGCTGTTTCTCCTCTGTCCGTTTGGAGAAGTAGAATTTCTGTATTGAGACAAGGCAGGTGTTTGGAGAGACTTGGAGGCCCTTGCATGGACAAGATTCAGCTCTCTGTTTTGGGAGATAGAAGGTCAAAGCTCAGAGAGCATAAAAAGCAGAGGTTGATCACAGTAGTGGTGCAAAGAGGAGCTCTGCTAGCCAGGACTGTGCCTACAGGTGCTGAAATTCCCACCTGTGTACTCCTGTGGGACTGATCTGAAGTGGGACAATGTTCCCACTTCTGGATCCCTTCCCAAGTGTTGATTCAACCTCAGCTGTGCTGTGAGGTAAGACAATACGTGTACTCGTTGCCTGTCCACCATGGTTTTCTGGTTTTTCCAGGTGCTCAACTGTGTCAATTCAAACATTTGGGATGTCAGGGAACATAAAGAATATTTATTTCATTTCCAGCACCACAGGGACCATACAAAATAGACATTGGCATCATCCACAAACCAAGTGGATCAAAGACCTTCCCTGTGGATTTTGAGCCTCGAACACTTCCAGGAATAAGAAGTAACTTCTGCGTTCCAGTGCCTCATAACTCTCACTGTCGTTGACGTCTTTGTCACCTCTGAGAAAAATCCATAGCAGTGATTCCTGCACACTGTTTTTCCACCTTTCTCCTGAGAAGACTGGAAGAGTTTTCATAGAATGAAGGAGGAAACAGAGGCCCAGGTTGCAATACAAAAAAAACTTTATTGAGTCAAAAGAAGAAAAGGAGGAGGCTCACAGAGGGCACCAGGAGCAGCCACTATGACGCCCCAGTGATTTCTGACGTCCTGGCCTGCAGAGGAAGAAAGTGCCAGAGGTCTCACTAGGCCGTCCATGAGTGGCGGTGACAGGAAAGGAATGGAACAGGAAAATGAGAGCAAGAGAAGAAGGAAACAATAGTGCAAAG
>NC_031796.1:2409072-2410505 GCF_001522545.3 Parus major | reverse complement strand
GTTTCCTGCATTGCTGCCTCTTCATTTCTTGGTTTCTGCCAGTTCCATTCTGATCTGAAATCTTGTGTTTGGGCTGGGATGAGATGCCCATGAATTTAGGAAATTTGAACACTTCAGAACAGGCTGACTGCTCTGATCATGCTCTGGTGGCATTCCATGCAGGCATGTGTTACATCTTGATTTGTCCCTATTGGGTCAGCCTTTGGCCAACTGTCCGTACCACTACTCAGCACCAGTCTGAGTGGTGGCATCTGTCTGGATAGGAAGAGACTGTGTCCCACCTCCGTGGACAAATGTAGGAGATAAGGGCTGATGTTAATATCTCAAACGTGGACAGCTGGATGTCCCTGGAGACAGCCAAGGCTTGTAGGTGTGTTTGGGCTGGCAGAGATGCTCTTCATGTTCCCCACAGCAGCCATGGCAGAGCTGTGCTCTGCACTGGGAGTTACAAAGGTGCCCATAACACTCCAGTTCTTTGTCTTCTGCTGAGCAGTGCTCACACAGTATCAGCACTGTCTCTCCAACATTCCCATCCTAACCAGGAGCTGGGGGGTGGCAAGATCCTGGGAGTGGACAAGACTCGGACAGTTGACCCAAACTGACTAAAAGGGATATCCCACGCCATATGACAAGAGCTCAGATACAACAGCTACAGAAAGGAGAAACAAGGATGGGCATTTGTTATTTGAAATGTTTGCCTTCAAGTAACACCATTACATGTGCTGAAGCCCTGCTTCCTGGGACGTGGGCTGATAGAACATTCTGATTAGAAGTAAAGCAAAAAAAGTGGGTTTTTCATGTTTACTACTAAAGGCAAAACCTTTGGCTTTTGCTTTAGCCAACTGCCATATCGTAGTATTCAAGTTGATTTCCTTCGCATTTTCTCATCCCAGTTAACCTCAAAAGGGAGAGTCACACAGTGACTTGGAGAGCACTGGCCTTCCAGCCAAGGTCAACCCAGCACACCTGGTAATAACCACCAAGGATTGTTAGTAAGAACATGTGGTGAGAAAGACCAGAATGAGCCAGGAGAAGGGGCACTGGGGACACTGGGCAGAAATTTTCTGGAGGAAGTGTCCTGGCTGTGGCTCCTGGAGAGGAAGAAAATACAGCACAAGAGAAGAGCAAAAACAAGGTGGAGAAATAAGTACAGACTGTAGGCCAAAGGCTGACCCACTAGGGACAAATCAAGAAGCAAAATGTGCCTGCATGGAATGGCACCAGAGCATGATCGGAGCAGTCGGACTGTTCTGAAGTGTTCAAATCTCCGAAATTCTTGGGCATCTCATCCCAGACCTAACACAAGACTTCAGATCAGAATGGAACTGGCAGAAACCAAGAAATGAAGAGGCAGCAATGCAGGAAACAAGGACACAGCCCCTACCATTAGCTGGGATGGTGCACATTTGACATGAGCTGGTCAGAAAATTATG
>NC_031796.1:2403574-2408972 GCF_001522545.3 Parus major | reverse complement strand
GGGGGCTTTGACATCTCCTGCATCACCAACTGCTATGGCAGCAGATGTCGTCCCTGCTAAATCTGCTGGCAGCATCCACAGTTAAGAGCCTCCAAGGCCTGAAAGCATGGTTTTGGGCCAGAGATAGAGCTTCAGGGCATTTTATTTTGGGCTTTGGACCATCACTTCCTTCTACTGTCCTCTCTTTTTCTGTCCCTCTCTCACCAGGCCAGTCTAGTGTGTACCCGTCACCTTTCCTTTCTCTGCAGAGCAGTGTAAAGAGCACCACTTCGGAGCTCCTTCTTAGTGGCTGGTCCTGGTGCTCTCTGGGAGACATCTTTTCTTCTTTGAACTTATTAAAATTTTGCTGCATTCAAGCCACAGCCTTTAAGTATTCTATTATTTTTTGGCAACTCCTACAGTCTGCTCAACAAAACAGGAAAGGAATGTGTGGGGCTCACTGCAGTGGATTTTACTTTGACCCCTTTTCCTTTGGAGCTGAAGAAGAACATCCCTGGCTACTTGGCAGCCAAAGTCCATCATGGACACTTTGGCTCCAAAGGAGGGGTGGGAAGCAACAAATCCTGGGGACAACGCACAACCTCATCTCTTCCTATCCTTCCTTCATTACCTGGCCTAGGGTCTGTGGCCAGCACACATTGGAACAAGTGGACAGGACCTTAACCTCACACAGTCCCTCAGCACTTGGCAGGACCCAGCTGCTGCCCAGACACACAGGGCTCAGGTGGGTGACAAGTTAGGATTGTAAAAACACTCAATCTATGCAGTGAAGTCTCCATCCCATGAAGTCTCCATCACCTACAAAAATATCTGATGGTTTTTGTTTTCAGGTGTCCGTCTTCCCTGTGCAAATGACTTGTGCCTTCACTGCTAATGGGAACAGTTAGGAATGTTTTCATCTCTACTTGAAAATTTCTTTTTAGTCTTTGGCCTTCAGACCCAGGCAATTTTCCAAATATCATTCCCTGGGTATCCATGTTCTCTTGGGTGCAGAAAATGAACTCCTGAAGGCACTGCTGGGCTCTCAATACCAGCTCAGGTTCATAGCATTCTGTGACCCTCCACACATGTTCCTCCTTCCTACATCTCCAGAGGCTTTATCCATCTCATGGGGTGCTGGTACATCTTGCTCTGTCCCAAAACCACACTGCTCCAAGTGAGACCTGTTGCCCAAGCACTGGTCTCAGTTGCCAGAACCAAACCATCTTCAGTTCTGCTTCACTGTATGTATGACCCCTTCATATGGCTCCTTTTGAGAACCACGACATTAAAAAGACTATAAGCTACTAGAGATTGACCAAGGCAGGCCACAAGGATGGAGAAGGGTCTGGAGGGATCAAATGAGGAGTGGCTGAGGTCACTTGGCCCATTCAGCCAGGAGAAGATGAGACTGAGGTCAGACCTCATTGTGGTATTCAATATCCTTCCGAGTGGCAGCAGAGGGGCAAGAACCAAACTCTTCACTCTCATGATCAGTGACAGAATTTGAGGAAATGGCTGGAGCTGAAGTAGGCGAGGTTTAGGTTGGATATCAGGAAAAGGTTCTTCACCCAGAAGGTTTTTGGTGGCTGAGCACTGGAACAGGGTCCCCAGGAAAGTGGTCTCAGCACCAAACCTGACAGAGCTCAAGAAGTGTTTGGACAACACTCTCAGGTACTCGGTGGGAGTCTTGGCGGTGTCCTGCGCAGGGCCAGGAGCTGGACATGATGCTCCTGATGGGCCCCCTCCAACTCAGCATCTTATGGTTCCAAGACTCTATGAATGTGCGGAGAAAGTCTCAGTCCTCATCTACCTCATGGGTAGATCCCATTTCATTACTAAAATACTATTATGAGGTCTTCTCCAGGCCTCCCGTTCTTCAGGGAGAAAAGACTGAATTCTTTCAGTCTTTCTGATGAGGGTTAGGTTTTTAGGGTTTTTATTCTCTCAGGGAATTTTCTTCCAATTTGGTGCCAGGGAGATGATGAATGGACAGTGATCAAGAGACTAAAGACATGGCCAAGTACCTTGGCATACTGTGGGAAGTGTTCTGTGTGTCAGAGGGGGGAAAGAGTGCGGGGTGGAGAAGTGAAGTGGTGTGGGTTTTGGCAGTTTGTTAGCTGGGGGTAGTTCTGTCCTTGCTGGGTTGGGAGTAGAGATGGTCAAGTGGTGCTTCGTTGCCTTGAACGTCTCCTGTGCCACTATTTTTTTAAACACTGCCACGGAGCTCTGCCTATTGCCAGTTTGTGAGTGCTTTTGCTTTCAAGAGAGGAACACCAAGAGACCAACATTGTCCACCTGGATGCCTGGCAGGAGTTGTACCTTCCCCCTTTTCCCCTTGAGCCACCCCATGAAGGGCTGCTGGAGCCAGAGCAACTCTCCTGCTGGATCTTTTCTCTGTTGGGTAGTTCCACATCGTGATTAAGCCCTGCCTCCCTTCCCAGCATGTACCACCTGTCATTAACGGTGCCAAAGACCGATCACTGCTCACGTGGGTGCCGGAGGAGTCAACTCTTCTCTTTCCCTCATCGGAACCACCATCACAACCAGGACGGTCTGGATCTTGCATCGGAACAGCCCTGAAGCTGCAGGGAGTCACTGGAGCTGCTCAGTGCTCCCTTCTGGTTGTGGTCATAACTACACCAAAGGGGGAAGTGCTTCATGGGTAGGAAAAGGCTGCTACTGGGAATATAGTTCTTGTGTTGCTGTTGTTGTTGTTGTTGCTTGTCTGTCTTTTTATACATGTGTGTTTATATATATATATATATATATATATATATATATATATGCATAGTGTAGTAAAAAACTGCTTTCCTTTTCCCATATCTTTGCCTGAAAGTAATTTCAAAGCTATAACAATTTGGAGGGAGGGTGACATTTTTCCATTTCAGGAACGTTCCCACCTTCCTTGGAAAACAGCTCTCTTTTAAACCAGGACACTTTCCTCAGCATATTCTTCAGCCTTTGGTCATCTCACACACAACAGGGTGGGAGTGGCTTCCAGATCAGGATCAGCAGAGGCCACATCAAGGGACTTGGATTAAGTGATGCCTTTTCTGGTGTAGAAGGGCCAGTCATTTGGACAACCATGTGGGCCAAGATGACCCCAAAACCAATGTACACATGACCAGGGCTTGCAGGAAGCAGATTTTCTTTTTCATGACAATGGTGCAACGGAGCAATTTGGAGATGGTGGGATCTCAATCAAAGCACATCACTGAAGTATCATGAACCCAGCATCATTTCTGCTGCCGTAGTCTCAAGAGTTGCAGGCAGTGGGGAGTCTGCTTGTTCTGGAAACACCACCCTCTTCAGCCATGGGAGTACAATATTGAGACACTGCTTCATGTGGGGGAGCCCTGGGTGGCCCCAGAATCCCTGGGAAGAGCCACTAGAAAGCTTTAATGTTTCATGTAATTAGTGCTCAGGTATTTGAAGCCATCCCCAAGCATGAAGAAATTGTCAAATGCCTCTCAAGGAGAATATTTGGACATCCATACCACTGTAAACAAGTTTTAACTACACTTGATCAAATTACCTTCCCTTCTTAACAGGGACTCCCATCAGGCTCACTGTGCAAGAAATTTGGAGAGACAGAAATATGGAGGTTGGGTGCCACCAGAGAGGTCTAGTGCAAGAAACATCAGGAGAAGTACAATAGGGGGTGCCTGGTCAGTGCCTGGGAAAGAGAAGAGGAAAGATTTCAGAATAAAAATTATTTAACATAAAGGGAAGAACACAACTGTCCCTTTCTGTCCTTCCTTCCTCCCCCCATTTTTCCCTGCTCAAATGTGAGCTGATCTGTCTCAGGTGGAGTGAGAGTTTCAGACAGTTTATTAAAGAAGCCTGGCCACTGAGTCACAAGGTGCCAAGAAGACCCCCCTTGTTCTCTAAAGCCCTTCTCAGAGAGAGGAGTCCAGGGGTGGCTGGATCTTATCTTAGCCTTAGACTATCAACAGTTGAAGATTTGCCACTTTGTCCCACAAGTTTTAACATTGGCAAATCAGATGTATTTATGAAAGATTAGTTATTTATTAAGACAAATGAACAGACAAAAAATAACAGATGAAAGATCTTAATCAGAATTACTTACTACAAGGTACTAAATTATAGCACTACTAGTAGATTACAGCATAACAAAACAGTGCACTATATCAAGGTACTAAAGCTAGAAAAAGAAATTGAATTGATTAGCAGTTAAATGTAATTTACCACATAAATGATGATATTGTACGTATTCCTTTACTTAACTCCATGGGAGTAACCACAAAGCAGTGTTCCTACTCACAGGAGAAACTCCACACATTTCCATGGAATGTACAGAAGATTTCTGTTTTGTGGAAGTTTGCTGTGGCCCATGAGACCCAAATAACTCTCAACAGGAGAGCTTGTCCTGTTTGAGTTATCTGACCAGTTAACCAAAAACAGATAAACTGTTACGGGGGGTAAGATGCCCTGCTACACCATCCCACAGCCTGAAGTTTTTCAAGATCTGCTCCCATGAGAGTCCTGTCCACAGTTTCTCTCTGAGATCATGAACACTCCAGGGAAGAGTCCTGCTGCTCTGACCTGCACATGCTCTCAGAAAGGTCACCCAAGCACAGAATGATGCACGTGTGCTCAAAAACACCTGCATGGAATAATGCAAAGATCTAAATGCTCACACAGAGTCAGCAAAGAGTCAAGAACGAACAGAAATATGTGCAGTTCTGGGAACTCTGCTTGGGACAAGTGGGGCAGAAAATTACTCAGGTATCTTGGAGAAGGATCAGGCCCCAGACAATTCCTGGTATTCCCAGAGGACACACAGAGATTGCACAGAAAGAGAATGAGCCAAATGAGGCCAACACAATTTTGCTCTGTGCACTGTCACAGGAGCAACAGGATCCAACCCTCCCTGCAGATGTAGACCTGAGTGCAACAGTGAGTGACCATCATGGAGAGATAGGAAAAGCAAGAGAAAATGATGTGTCATGTCCCCCCACATAGCAGTCCTTAGGCATGTGGGAAAGAAGCACAAGACTGATGCCTATTTCCTGAAAACTTGGACAAAAAAACCCCACAGGAATGGCAGACGTGAACACATTTGTACACAGAAGATGCTGCAAGCCGATGTTCTGAGCATTCTAAATGCACTCAGCGTTGTTTTTGCCCAGGAAATCCTTGAATCTCTCATCGTAACACTTAAAGAAATGACCCTTCATATAGGAAAGCATGCAAAATTAGGCAGGAAATGAAAAGGCAGCAATGCAGGAAACCAGGACACAGACCTACCATTAGCTGGGATGGTGCACATTTGACATGAGCTGGTCAGAAAATTATGCCTTCCACAAAGGTGCCTCTGGGCCTGAGGCAGGGCAGGACTGCTATAAAAGGCAGCCCCAGTCTCTGCTCTCTCATCCACTTCTCTCACCTCCTT
>NC_031796.1:2399813-2402984 GCF_001522545.3 Parus major | reverse complement strand
GGGGGCTTTGACATCTCCTGCATCACCAACTGCTACGGTGGCAGCAGATGTCGTCCCTGCTAATTCTGCTGGCATCTTTGGGAAATCTGAGAATCTCCAAGAACTCAGGACCTGGCTCTGGCTAGGAGATAGAGCTTTGGGATATTTCCTTTAGAGCTTCATGGCATTGTTCCCTTCTTTTATTTTTCTCTTTCTTTCCTTTGCTCTCCACATCCTAGTGGAGATGTGTTGTCCTCCCTCCCTCTTTAGCACAGGCAGATGGACACTTTGCAGAAGCTCCACTGCATTTTAGTGGCTGCTACTGGTGCTCTCTGTGAGCTACCTCCTTTTCTTCTTTAGACTCAATAAAGTTGTTTTGCATCCAAGCCTTGTCCTCCAAGTTCTCTTTCTTTCCACAGAAAGTCTTCCTGTCTGCTCAGGATAAAAGATAGAGTCCCGACACTTAATTTTACTTAGCGCCCTTTCCCCTTGGACCTGAGGAAAATGCACCTGGATACTGCGCAGTCAATGCAGGAACAGCGAGGCTCCAAAGGCTCACAGGAGTGGGTTGATGTGAATTGATAAGTCCAAGTCACCAAACCGCAGCTGAAATGCAAAGAGTAGATTTATTTCATTACCTCATTAAATGAAAGGTCCCAAGGCACTGCCAGGCTGCAGAGACACATAAAATGGGAACAGTGGCACCATTAGGGTCAGTCCAATCCTGGCGGGTCACTGACTGTCCCGGTATCTCAAGGGGTCTCATGTATGTGCAGTTTATCACAATGCTGTGCTTTTATGACCTTTGAGGTTTTTGATCTCTCACTCTCCCAGCAGGAGGCTCAAGACTGTGAGAAATGCCTCTTAAGGTTCTGATAGCTTTTATATTATCTCTCAAAAGAGACAGAGGATAATCAGCAGTAAATATGTGATGTTTCCCACATGGATATTCTCAGCCTTCCCACCTAAAAGGTCACTTTGTGCAAATCCATCATTCTTCTCTCCAAGTCTTTCAGTTTTAACCTTTTTCTCCCAACAGCCGGGAAACAGCAATGTCTGGAAACAGCCACAACCTCATCTCTACCTTCTCCTCCCCTCCATTACCCAGTCTAGGATCCACAGTCTGCACACAGAAGCACAGGCAGAGGAGTTGCACATCTCACAGGAGCCCTCAGCTCATGCAGTGCCCAGCTCTGTCCAAAGATGCAGTGCTGAACTATTTCAGAAGTTAGGATTGGTATCAGCCATATTCAGGATACACAGTGGTAAATGACTTTTGGTTGAGTTTGTACAAATGACTTTGGGCTTCACTGTTAATTCACATTTCTCCCATGCATGGATAGATGTAATCTGTCAATCAATGCCTTCTTGACTGAAGCCTTTGCCCAAGGGGGGACTGCAAGGCAGACAAAGGAAGATGGACCCTGGTGAAGACAAGGTCTGCCATGGACAGCCCACAGATCAAGAGCCATCAAATGGTTTAGGTTAGACAATCTTGTCCCACTGCCCTGCCATGGGCAAGGACACCTTCCACCAGACCAGGCTGCTCAAAGCCTTGCTGTCATCGAAAACTGGGAAATAAACTCTCCAACCAATTTCCTGTGTCAGAAAGGTGACGTTACTTTATTAGCAGAGCTGGATGCGTGAGGATGTCTCCTCTAAGCATGGCCAGTAACCTAACAGACCAGGTTGTACTCTGAAAACTAACACATATTCATCACTTTATTGAATACATGCATGTATGTTAATTATGTCCATCGACTTTTTTGGATATGGTTCCAGATCTTCTGATGAATCTTTTCTCTGTGAGAGTATCCCAAATATGTTGTCAAGTCATAAAGTACTACTCCATTATTCTTCACTCTGACACACAAAAATAAAATATTGACTAATACATATTAATCACTGATATAAGTAAATGAGGAAGCATTAGGCCACATTAATCTCTGGTATTTATAATAAGCACTGTCTGCTACAATAGTAAGCATTAACAATGAATATAGGAATCATACACTATGTGCTAAAGTCAAAAGAATTTTCTAATATCTGCCCCCACTGCTGCAAAGACTCCTTGAAGAAATAGAACTGGTTTGTTAGCAAATCCCCGCTTTGAGACTTTAATATAATTTCTTTAAAGTGTCATAGCCAGTTGTTATGTTGACCTAGTCTGCACAGCAGTAAGCACTGAATTAAAGAACAAGTGTTTAAGGTCATGAGTACCACATCTCATCACAATAAGTACAACAGATTGTTTTAACCATCCTAACCATCTGAAGCTGAGGAATGTTGTTCCACTCATGAAACCAGCCAAGCGAAATCTAGTCCTTCTGTCTCTATAGCACTTGTGCCTGGATTCTTTAGTTGTTTCTTTCTTTTCTATTAGTCCAGAGTTATTGGAAAGATTGAATCAACACATACCTTTAAATTCTTCACATCCCTGATTATGTCTCAACACCAAGTAGTCAATTGCTGCTCGATTTTCAAAGGCAGCTTCTCTGACTTGTGTCATTTATGTACTTTGGGCTGTTAATATTTGTGGAGTGTAATTTATATCTTTAACTAAAGCACACATGGTTCTCTTTATGGTGGGATAGTTCACAGCTACCCCAACTCCAGATGTTCAAAAGTTACAGTTCACTCTCACTGCACAGGGTCACTTGGGAATCACAACCCTCTGTCAACTGACAAGCTGAGCAGTTTTCTCTTTTGTGCTTCACATTGGTGAAATAATTTCTTGGTGAAATAGTAGAAGAGTTAATCTACCAGTGGCAATGGGCCCTCAAGAAATATTGGCCAGGACATGAGTAGGCCTGTCAGCCACACAGCAAAACCCATCCTACAGGCAACTTTGTGTGCTCCCAGACATAAGAATTTTGTTCTGTGCTATTGCATTTTAAGGGAGGTTGTAGCTGTCTTAGATGTTAACACTCAGTGGAGCAATTGACAAATGTTACACATTGCTTTTCTCTGCACAGCCTGATTGTGGCAGACACTGATCCCAACTTGTGAATCACCTCAGCCCTGCATGTCTGGACAGCAGCTGGGCCCTGCCAGGTACTGAAGAAGGTACAGATGTCATAAGGGTGTCATGTCTAGACCATGCTCATGGACCAGGTAATGGAGAGGAGGAGAAGGAAGGAATGAGGTCTTGAGGTGTTAGCCCCACAGTGAAGATTATTTTTCATGTTCACC
>NC_031796.1:2392609-2398398 GCF_001522545.3 Parus major | reverse complement strand
GTCCTCAGCTCCTTCCCACAGAACACCGCCGTGGGATCCTCCACCTCCGCTGCCGTTGGCAACATCCTCAGCTGTGGTGGAGTGCCCATCAGCTCCGGGGGCTTTGACATCTCCTGCATCACCAACTGCTACGGTGGCAGCAGATGTCGTCCCTGCTAAAGCTGTTGGCAACATCCTTGGGCAAGAGCCTCCACGACCTCAGGACCTGGTTCTGGGGAGGAGATAGAGCTCTGGGACATTGCAATTATAGTTTTGAGCCACTGTCCCTTTCTTATCTCTCCTCTTTATCTCTTTCTTTAGCTATCTGTGTCTCCCCAAACCAACATGAGAGAACCTTTTGCCCTTCCTCTTCCTCCTTAGGGTGGGCAGATGGACACCCTGCAAGAACTCTTCTGCATCTTAGTGGATCTTCTGGGTGCTCTCTGTGAGGCACCTCCTTTTCTTCTTTGCATTTAATAAAGCTGTTTTGCAACCAATCCCTGGGCTCCAAATCCTCCTTCTTTCCATGGCTACTCTTCCAGTCAAGTCAAGCAAATAGTTGGAGAAAGCAAGTGTTGGGACTTCCTGGAGTGAATTTTACTTCATGCCTTTGGAGGTGTCAAAACCTTCCCTGGCTACCTCACAGAGAGAATGGTCATCAGGGAGACCCTGGCTTTGAAGGGTTCCAGCAATAGAGATGGGAAACAAAGTCCTGGGGACAGCCCATAACCTCAATCTCTGCCTTCTCCTCCACCCCATCACCTGCTCTACAGTCTGTGGTTAGCAGAGATGGTCAAAGACAGATGAGATATGTATCCCATACACTCCTTCATTACCTGTTGAGGCCCAGATATGTGAGGCTGAGGTCAATCAGCACCTGGTATCAATATCTGCCATATTCAAGCTATGCAGTCACAGTCCCTATTCCTGTGAACCAAACACCCCCATGGGCTATTGCCTGGCTGGGCTGTTGGTCTTGCTTGGGCAGAGTTTTCTTCATTTTGGGGTTCTCTTTTTGTTTTTATTCCCTTGTCTCAGAGAAACTACAGATGGCAATTCTGAGCTTCCTGGAGGTGAATCCCACAGGTCCTGCCTGTCACCACAGGCAGCCACACTCCAGCAAGCTGGTCAAGATGGATGAGCCCCCACTCCAAGAAAGAAGAATATAGAAACTGAGACTTTTTCTTTCATGGCTGCTTTCTGTGAAGGTGGGATCTTGGCTTTGAAGGTAGTTGCTTTGGATTTACAACTGTAGTAAAGACTTGTAAAGACTGCATTTCACAATTAGAAACTGTTTTGAAATGAACTTCAAAATCTTTGCCAGCAGCAAAAAAGCGAGCATATTCCTGGGGTCAGAGTGCCCTGTGCTGGTGTGGACAGACCTGTCCTTTCCTCTCCACACTTGCACAGTGCAGAGCACAGCAACAGCAGCAGGGGAGCCCCATGAAGGACAGGAGGAAGTGGCAGCAGTGCAGACCCCACATGAGCTGTCAAGTCCATCAGCCATTAGAACTGCTCTAAAGGACCTTGCCTTTCCCAGTAGGGTTCACAATTATCTTGTCCCTTTTCTCCTGGGACCACATGGTCATCTGCCATCTTGGAGGGAAAGGGTAGGATGCTGTCTTTCCCTTGTCCCTCAAGCCATGCAACCACCTTGGAAAGCATATTTACGGAATTTCATGTCTCCATATTCCCATTGACTTTGTTAGGTTCAGCAATTTTATATCTAGCAGTAATTTACCATTATTTTTTCCCTGTTCCATTTGTTAGTAAACTGCCATTTTTTCACTAAATCTACTTTATTGGGGGAAAATGATTGGTTAGAATTAAGGGAAGATGGTATAAATAACTATGTAGTTATTGGCTTTTGCTATTATGTATCAGCTTTTGCAAATTATTATTAATCACAACAATTTTGATAGAGTACAGTTTGTTATCACTTTTAACTGCTTTTAATATAGTATAGTTCATCTGACTTCTGTGGCCAAATGCCTTGGGCCCTGTGTAGCTTGTATATTTTAGTGTGATAAGCATATATTATAGTTTAGGCTTAAGCAAAATATTAAAACAGAGGCTATGTGTTGTAATAACTTTTGCAGAAGCAGCTAATGATTTTATTTTTGTAGCTAACTGACAATAATGATAATAACTCAGATAAATTCGTGAAATAGCTGATGTTCATTTAAATAGCTAGAACTGTCTTCATGATTTGATAACACTGAAAGAACCATGCAGATAACATTGAAAGAAAGGATGTGAAGAGGACTTCTGCCACTGACCTTTTCAAATATCAATCATTATCGCTTTCTGAGACCACGAACAAGGAGTCGTGGTGAGGAGTAACATTCACCTTGTGAAGAAAAGGCATACACAATTCCCAGAAATCACATCTATGCTATTGCACATACTCAAAGAAGATGGGCCAGGGGTCAAACCAAGCTAAGGAATTCCTGGAACATGTAAAAAAACTCAAAAGAATGTTTAAATATGTATAATCTTCCTTAATACATATTTAACCAATGCAATGAAAAAGTATATAAGAAGAGTTGTTATACTTAACCAGCATGCCTCTAGCAATGCCTATGCACCCAGTGCTCCAAAGGTCCCTTTTATCCATTATTAAACTTTAAAAATTTCAAAGAATGAGGCTCATTTCTCACAGAAGATTACTCATTTCAGAGTGCCCAGCTCATTAAATTATCTTAAATCAAGACAACCCCAGCCACCGAAATTTTCAAAACCTTCTCTGTTCCATTCTCTCTGGGACAATTGTAAATTTTCCCTTGTAACTTAACCAATTCTGTTGCAGACTGAAATATTACTGTGTACTCTGCCTCCTGATAAATGAATTTTGTCTTACAAGCGGGCAGAGTTTGGGGTGAATGGAAGCGAAGGAGGGTTGGCTTTTCTGACTCAGACCCCTTCTCAGGGAAGTGAAATGAACTGGTATCAGGCTCAGGGAGCCCACCTCCCTCTCTGCCTCCTCAGTTTTTACAGGTGGGTGGAGTTAAGGATGCAGGGAGGTTTTGGTTCTGCTGCATTAAACTCACAGGGGCTGAGGATTGTGACATCATGTTCAAGGAGGTCCAACTTTTCCTCAGGGCTGAAAAACTAATTCATTCTCAACACCTCCCCCAGCAGTGTTAATCTGCAAATTACCGAAGAGCTCCAAAGCTCTTTGGTTTTGGACAAGTTTGTTTAACTGGTTTTTCAGGTTTTGGGCTAACTTCTTCTGGGCATTCCATTCTTGATCTGCCCTTAGGTGGGCTATTGTTTCAGCCCCCAAGGCAACTTGCAACTCAATCGGGTCTTTCTGTTGCTGCTCCACAACATATTTCTCTTTGAGTTCAGCCTCCACCAGTATGGATACCAGTGGAGTATCTACAAAACTTGCTGGGGATTTTCCCCCATCTTTTGCCAAAGTACAAGTTTTCTCTTAAACTAACTGCAGATTTTTCCAGTTTTTCTTACCCCACATCCTTCTTTATGAGGCTAGACAAGGTTTATAAACTTTTAGCTATTCTATCAGTAGAGAACAGGTCAGGTCAGTATTTTCCCAGGATTCTATGACCTTTTTGCTGGAGAGTTTGTTTCAACCAAAAATTATTTTCTCTTTTATTCTGCAAGGAGTATTTCTCTCTGTATAAAACACCTCTTCATCACCTCAAGAGTATCCTGCTTGTTCTGCCAATTGAAATGTAAGGCCCCCAAAATCTCATTCAGTGTGACACTTACACAGGCTTTGGTTTATCATGTACTCTGAATTAGACACACAAGAGAAACACCAAGAAGATAGACCTCTCAAGAGGTCACAAAAATCAAAAAACCTTTTACTGACAACTTTAGAAAAGCAAAGAACCTTGACAAAATATTTCAAGCAGCATCCAATCAACACAAAACACTTCTCAAAGCATTAATTTAATCTGTTCAATTTAATAGACTCAAAACCCATCTGATTTTAAATTACTCAAAATTCCAAGGAAGGAATTAGAAGAAGAGGAAAGAGAGAAAGACAAAAAAGGAATAGAAAAGAACAATCACAGTACCATTTCTGGTTCCAATGGTGCTCAGCCTATGGAAATTCCAAGAACAGGGAGGGTCAAAATATGTTCTTGCCTTGTGTCTCAGGTTAAATACCCTTTGACTTCTCTGGGTTGTGGTGGGACTTCCAGACATCTGGCCAGGGTTTGCGGGGTGGGGGGAGCATTGCCTCTGTTGGAAAATATACGAAGTATAAATTTTTTGTTTAATAACTTTAGTCAGTTTTCACAGAATCACAGAATCTAGATTGGAAAAGACCTTTGATATCATCACGTCCAACCTATGTTTGCCTGTTGGAGTCAGAGGCACAGAAAATATTCCCTTATCTGTGCTGACAGTCTGACACCCAAGAGAACACTGAGCTTAGCCTAAAGCCATGGAGAAAGCTTCTAGAACTAAGTAGAGAAACTGAGAATGTGAGTGTGTGAATTAGATAGAGTTGTATTAAATCACTGGGTGAAAAGTTTGGAGTTTGGAGTTTTAGTTATATTAGTATGTGAAATACAAGATGGAGGATTTGGGGCATTGTCTCTTTCTCCTTGTTCTTCTTTCTTCATCTTCTTCCTCTAAGGGTTTTTGGGCAATAATGAGTGATTGGACGGAAGAGTACGCAGTGCAGCACACAGGTGTCGGGTCATTGGGTCACTAAAGAAAATAAGTTACTTGGCATTTGATTATTGGGTAAATGGACACATAAAAGGCCTTGGAAAGATTCTTCGCCCCTCCATTTTGCACCTTGCTACCCTAGTGTATATAGCTCCTTATACTCAGTAAATATGTAATATAGATAAGAAAGGAAGACTAAACAAAAAAACAACTGAGCCCAAACACAAGAAAACAAGTCTTTCTCCCTCTTCTCCCCCCAAGGAAAAGAAGCAAAAGAACCAAACCACCAGTGTCCCACTCTGACATTTGCAACATTTTTGGGGAAGAGAACTGAAGGGAATTGTTCCACTAAGTGAGGCCTGATGAGCTGAACATCCCAACAGACTAGGAACTGCACAGAAGATACATGAAAGATAATGACTATCAATGGCCATTAATGGACCACCAACTCCAAACAACACCCCTGGCATGGTCTGAGACATCTGGTCTGAGAAAGGAGAGACAAGAACGAGGATCTAATTAGCATCAGAGGCAAAGGCGAGGAGATTGGTAACCAATAGGAAACCAAATACTAAGAACTGCATAACTTGAGACTGATCAACACTGAACCAATGAATCTCTCTGGGTCCCAGGAATTGTTTTTCTCTTCTCCATTCCTGACACCCTTTGGAGCCAGTCTCCCTAATGGCCTTGGCTGCTGAAAAGCCATGGATGACTTTGTCATCTCCAAGGGAAAAGGCACAAAGGAAAGTCCCATCATTTGCTTTCTCCAACTATTTTCCCTGAGCAGACTGGAAGAGTTGTTACAGAACGAAGGAGGACTCAGACCACCATACATGGATGCGAAACAGCTTTATTGAATGTAGAGGAAAAAAATACTCAGAGTGGCTCAGAGAGGGCACCAGGAGGAGCCACTAAGATGCAGTGGGGCTGTCCCTCTGCTTGGCCTGCAGAGGGAAGGGAGAGAAACAGGGCTCCACTGAACTGGCTTCAGAAGACATGGACAGCAAAAGAAGAAGCAAAAGGAGAGAAGGAGGAAACAATGGCTGGAAACTCTAATTACAATGTCCCAAAGCTCTATCTCCTGCTCAGAACCAAGTCCTAAGGTTGTGAAAGTTCTCGCCCAAGGGTGTTGCCAACAGATTTAGCAGGGACGACATCTG
>NC_031796.1:2384445-2391949 GCF_001522545.3 Parus major | reverse complement strand
AAGGAGGTGAGAGAAGTGGATGAGAGAGCAGAGACTGGGGCTGCCTTTTATAGCAGTCCTGCCCTGCCTCAGGCCCAGAGGCACCTTTGTGGAAGGCATAATTTTCTGACCAGCTCATGTCAAATGTGCACCATCCCAGCTAATGGTAGGGGCTGTGTCCTGTTTTCCTGCATTGCTGCCTTTTCATTTCCTAGTGCATTCCACGTGTTTTCTTTTATGCAAACTTAAGTAAGTGTCAAGATGAGAGGTTCACGAACTTGAGGGCAGAAAGACATCAGCACAGGCACAATGCTGAGATCAAGGGCTAGCAGCATCCCCTGTGGGCAGGTGTTGTGAACCTGTTTCATGCCTATAGATTTTTTGGCCAAGTTGTCAGCAAAGGGGCACCACTTCTGTGCTTCTCACCTGCATACCCAAGGTCTCCAATGTTTGGGCACATGACAGAGCTTCAGGTTCCTATTTCCTTTTTCCACTTTTCTCTTTCTTTGTTGTTATTATCTCCCCAGGTCAGTCTAGTGGGGACATATTGCCCTCCCTCCTTTCACAGGAGAGGCTGACGGACAACCTGCAGGATCTCCACTGCATCTTAGTGGTTGCCCCTAATACTCCCTGTAGGAACTATTCCAGTCTGCATAAGGAAAAAGATGGAGGAAGAAGAGTGTAGGAGTACCTGCAGTGGATTTTACTTTGTGCCCTTTTCCTTGGAGCTGATGAAGACGTCCACTGCTACCCTACAGCCAATGGCAATTAGACTAACAATCCAAAATACACTGGCAGTGGAGATAGAAAAAACAGTGCCTGGGAACAGCCCATGATTTCATCTCTTTTCCTCTGTTCCATTGCCTGGTGTGCATGGCCAGCAAACAGGAACAGATATGTCCCTCATACCTCCTTTAGCAAATGGCTGAAGGGCCCAGCAGCTGTTGTTATATTCAGTTCTCAGACATTTCACAAGTTGGAATTGGTATCTATCATGCTCAAGCTATGCAAGTGTCACAGTTTGGCACTGGCCCAGCACCAGGCACCCACAAGAGTGTCTTGCTCACCCTCCCCTGCTACAGCTTGGCAGCGGAGAGGGAAAAAATGAGTGACATAAGAACCAGGAGAAAACACTTCAAGGGAAAAACAGGCTCAACTTAGAGTTGCAAAGTGACTTTACTACTATCAGAATCAGAGGAGGATAATGAGAAGTAAAATAAGCCCTTAAAACACCTTTCCCCCTGCCCCCCCCCCCCCAACTCCAGCCTCTCCCTCCTTCCTACCAACACATGAGACCATGCACAGAGACAGGGCATGGGGGTCTTTGGGTCAGTTCATCACTGAGATTTTTTTTTCACATCTCCTGGAGAGGAGTCCTGCCCCTGTGAGGCCATGGGGTCTCTCCCATGAGAGACCATTCTCCATGAACTTCTCCATCATTGGTCCACTCTCACAAGCAGCAGTCCTAGCACACCTGCTGCAATGTGAGTCTTTCCCACAGGCACACAGTCCTCCCAAAAGTGCTACAAAGTGGGTCTCTCTTCCTATGGGGTGCAGTCCTCCAAAGATAGGCTTCTCCAGCCTGGAAGCAGGGGTTTCCCCTCTCCATCAGGTCTTCCACTGTATCACAGCCTCCTCCAGGCATCCACCCACTCCAGCATGGGCACCTCCCCCGTGGGCTGGGGCTCAGCTGCCTCACCAAGATCTTCACCATGCTCTGCAGAGGAATCTCATCTACAGCGCCTGGAGCACCTCCTCTCCCTCCTTTTCCCCTGACCTTGGTGTCTCCATGTTGTTTCCCCTCACATGTTCTCACATCCTCCTCCTCCCTACAAGGAGAAAAACTGTGTGACTTTATTTTTATTTTCTTTAATACGTCATCACAAAGGCATTACCGACTGTCACACTGTGACATGTGAATGGTGAAGTGACAACATAGACTCTCTAGCTTTGGTTGCAAAAAAGAGCAAGTTTTATTCTTCCAGACTGTATTTTATAGACAGTTCTGAGAAGGTCCAAAAAGGTCTGAGAAGGTAAAACTCTCATTGGTCATGAAATTAACACTTCACCATCACTGGAGAACTAGGAACACCACCCCTTGACCGTTTCTTACAAGTAAACAACAAGGCAACAAGCAACACCTGAAAAGGTTGTTTTTCCTTCTCTAAGGGTTGTTTGGATTCCTCCTTATGATTTCTCAGGCCAGAGTGAAGTGAGAAATTTGTTGGACTTAGTTTCACACAGGATCAAGCTAATGCCTGAAGCCTAAAAATCTCTCATTTGACCATTGTCAGTTCCCACCGACCTCTCTCATTGGCCCAGTCTTTACCAGCAGCATGTCCATCTTCAGAGTCATTAGGAATTGGCTCTTCCTATGTCCAGAAACCAAGGCTTCACCTGATCCTAGCGAGACCCAAGCACTGGTCTCGGTTGCCATCACTCAAATCATCTCCAGTTCCTCTTCACTCAGTGTGTGACCCCCACGGACAGCCCCTCCATGTGGGTCCTTGTGATGAAAAACTCCCAGTGCTCTTGGTAGGTCTCATTTAGTTACTAAAATACTGTGATGAAGTCCAAGCTCTCACATCCCTGCTCTGCAGCCATCAGAGCCTCTGGACAATTCTGGAGTGTCGCCCTGAAAATTCAGACTTTGATCTTGTTTACATAATTTCTAAGAGCTTTCCCAAGACAGTGACTGCAAACATAGATATGTATACATTCTTTCTGATACACTTCTTTTGATGGACGTCTCGCACGACCAGTGTGATTGGAAAGGTGGTAACCTAACTATCCAATCCCTGGTCATTGCTGAGAATCTATAAATATTGAAGCTGTAAAAATAAAACCAGTTTTTTCCTTGTCATATGGGAGCTGTGTCTGTGTCAATCATTGTGTGTCCTACAGTGACACTGGAGTGCTTGGACCAGGACACTTTCAATGTGATGAAGGACCTGGGCAGTTGCTGCAAAGTTGCATTCTCCATCTTCTGTCACCTCCAGGAGCTTCTCACTTTCTGAGTAAATACAAATCAAGACTGAAAGAGAGGGGTAAAAGGAAGCTGTGAAGTGTTGGCATGCATGTTGCATTACATATGCCAGGCAGCAAATAACCTTGAACCCCATCTGGAGTACTGTCTCTAGGTCTGGAACCCCTAACACAGCAGATCCCCAACACAGGGAGGATGTGGAACTGCTGGAAGGAGTTCAGAAGAGGCCCATGAAGAGGATGAGAGGGCTGGAGCACCTCTGTTAAGAAGACAGGTTTAGAGGACTAGGGTTGTTCAACCTAAAGAAGAAAGCTCTGGAAAGATCCTTTTGCACCTTCCTAAACAGCTTCTAAAATAAAGCTGGAGAGGGACCCTTTTCAAGGTCATGTAGTCATAGGATAAAGGGAAATTGCTTTAGACTGAAGGAAGGTAATTTTAAAAGAAATATTAAGAAGAAATTCTTTACTGTGAGGTTGGTGAAGCACTGGAACACCACATTTCCCTTAGGCAGTAAGCCCTGACCTTTATGCAAAATGGATTTTTGTCTGCTGATCTCTGAGTGCATGGGGAAAATTGGGATGTCAGGGGAGAACTGAGGTCCTTTTCCCTTGCTCAGCCTCGTACAGAAGGGCCTCCTGCTTGCGTGTCAAGACAGGAGAGCTGTACCATGCCCTCCTAGCTTCCACTTCACATGAAGCTCACGGGGAATCTCAGAAATTTGGGATTATAAAGATAGCTGAGATATTCTGGACTGTCCTGCCTGGGAAACATGAAGAGTGGATGGCCAAAAGACAAAGACATTGAGGGATGGATGATTAGGAAAAGTTGTAAACCTGCCACTGGTGCCCAGGTAGGCAAGTACAAGAGCCAATTAACTTCATTGCCAGGAGTATCATCAAATGGGAGGAAAGAAATTTATCCATCACCAATTTGACGCAAATAGGCAGACACTTTGTTGGGGGTGCCTGGAACACTTATGGGGCTAGCTCCTCCATAAACATGTTCCACTTAAAAAACAAAACCCATCCATTTTATAAACTTTTTTTCTGCTGAATCATCATTACACATGTTCTTTTACTTATGTAGATTATGCATATTATACCCACTCTTAGATTTCATCTTTACACTGATCAGTTCCAATAGTCAATAACTTTATCAATATTCTTATCCTAAAACAGTCATTGCTATCTACTAAAGTCTACTGATTGGAATCATTGATATTAGAATCAAGATGGGGAGGGTAGTGGGTTTCCAAGCAGCACAGCTAGTGAGCATAATGGTCTTCACAGTTTCTTGACAAAACCTAAGGGTCCACTAATTTCTTGCTGAGGTTTCTATGGTTGCACATTTTAAACACAGCACTCCTAGTATCTCGATACCTTATTCTTCACTATTTTCTACTTATAATCATAGCTAACCCTTTTTATATCATAAAATTGATTATTTGAGCAAAACATTCATAACAAGGGGAAAAGCAGTAGGAGAAGACTCTTCTGGCTGGGACAAATAGGAAGCAGAAAACATTGAAGGTAAAGGAAAAATATTCAATGCACTTCTAATTCCCATAGTGAATGTAAAACCAGAAAGACTCTGGCTGGCTTCCAGATGATTGCCCCCTCCCTTTCCTTCCTCTGTGGGACAGAAGCAAAAGTAAGGTGGAAATGGTCACAGCTCAAGATGAAGACAGAAGGGTTGACTATCAATAACCGCCATGGGCAGTGCAGACTTGACTTGGAGAATATTCATTTAACTTATTGCCAATTAAAAATAGAGCAGGATGATGAGAAACAACTAAAAAAACCCCCACCTTCACTCCATCCTCATCTCTATTTCACAGCATCAACTTCCCTCTTTTATTCATGATTCTTCTGTTTCCTCCACCTCGAAGCAGTGCAGCGAGACGCAGAATGTGGGGTTGTGGTCTGTGTTCCTTCCTGTCACTGTTTCCACCCCTCATTTTTAATGTGCTCAAGTGTGAGCCCTTCCCATAGGCTGCGAACTATCAAGATTGGCTCCCATGTGCATCCTGTCCATGGGCTTCAGTTGTACCAGCTTGGGTCCTCCAAGGGCCACCATTTTGCCAGGATTCTGCTTTAGCGTGATCTCTGCACAGACCACAGCTCCTAAAGAATCCATCTACCTGCTCTGGCATGGCATCATCCATGGGCTCTTCTGTGGATATCTGCTGCACCATGGTCTCTTCCATGGGCTACTTGGGACCCTCTGCACCACTGCCTGTGGCAACTTCTCCTCCTCCCGTTTTTCTGATCTTGGTGTCTCACATTTTTTGGGTCATCACTCACTTCTAGTGGAGTGTGCTGCCCTTTCCTGAATGTGCTTTTATGGAGACACCACCAGCGTTGCTAATTTCTTCATGTGGGGCAACAGTGCATCCATTTAGGAGGTAACTGAAACAGATTCTGTTATGTGTGGCTGTCCCTGGATTCTTCTTACAATGACCACCCCTTCAATCTTCCTTCCCCACTACCAAACCTTCTAAAGAAAAACGGTATTATTAGTCACACTAAAAGATTTGGAAGAAATGTTCCAAAAAACCCAGCTATCTACTGTCCTTTCTAAATCCTTCAGGAAATGGAACAGGTGCAGCTTATTAGGACCATTTCCTTAATATTATTATTGTCAGATATTTACTCATAGATTTATAGAATCACAGAATATCCTAAGTTGGAAGGGACCCATCAAGATCATCAAATCCAACACCTGGCCCTGCACAGACACCCCAACAATGCCACCCTGTGCCTGACAACATTGTCCAAACGCTCTTTGAGCTCTGGCAGCCTTAGGGGTTGTGACCATTCCCTGGGGAGCCCATTCAGTGCCTGACCACTCTCTAGGGGAAGAACCTTTTCCTAGCAGCCAACCTAAACTTCCCCTGACACAACTTCACACTTTTCCCTTGAGTCCTGTCCCTGGTCACCAGACAGAAGAGATCAGTATTTGCCCCTCCACAAGTCATAGATTGCACTGAGGTCTCCCCTCAGCTTCCCCTTATCCAGACTGAATGAACCAAGTGACCTCAGTGACTCCTCATACAGCTTCCTCTCCAGACCCTTCACCATCTTTGTGTCCCTCCTTTGGACACTTTCTAATAGCTTAATATTTTTCTTATATTGTGGTGCCCAAAACTGCCCCCAGAACTCAGGGTGATACCATCCCAGTGCTGAGCAGAGTGGGACAATGCCCTCTATTGCCCAGCTGGCAATGTTGGGCCTGATGACCCCAAGGACATGGTTGGCCCTCCTGGCTGCCAGGGAGCTCCTGATTCATATCCAACTTGCCATAAACCAGGACCCCCAAGTCCCTTTCCTCATCTCTGATCTCCTGACAGCCTCTCTGTCCCCAGTCTGTCTGTACATCCAGGGTTGCCCAGTCCCAGGCACTTGCCCTTGTTGAACTTCATATGGTTGGTGATTGCCTACCTCTAATTTGTTGAGGTCTCTTTGCAGAGCCTCTCTACTTTGAGGCAGTTGACAGCTCCTCACAGTTTTGTATACTCTGCAAACTTATTATTTGTTCAAGTCCTGCATCCACATTGTTCATGGAGATGTTGAAGAAGATTAACCCTAAAAGTGAGGAACCTCACTGGAGACCAGTTGCCAGTCTGATGTCACCTCACCACTGTCACCCTTTGTACCTGACCCACGAGCCAGTTGCTTACCAATCACACAATGTATTTATCCAGCTGTGTCCTGGACATTTTGTCCAGAAGGATCCTGTGAGAATTGGTATCAAAAACTTCATAGAAATATGAAAAAGATTGAATCAGTTGGCTACCATTCAGAAGCTAGGTAGGTTACCTGGTTGTGAAAGGAAGTTAGATTTGACAAGCAGGGCATTCCACTCATGAACTCACACTGGTTGTGAAAAATAACTTCTTGTTAATCTTGTGTTTTTTTAATATCTCATGGAAAAATCTCACTAATTTGACCAGGGATTTTACTACAAGCCAAGACTGACACGCATGTGGTCACACATGCCTTCATGGACCAAACAAAAAACTGTACATTCAAATAAGGTCAGGAAATGTCATTAGCTGACAACTCTGTTGTGGAGATGCAGCATGTCCCCTCACAGCGAAGTCCTTGGGCACATGGGAGAGAAGCACAAGAGCAGTGCCCATTTTCTGATGACTTTGCCACAGACAAGACCACAGGAATGACATAGGTAAATATCACCTGCCCACAGGGGATGCCAATGACAATTAATCTGAGACTTCTGCCTGTGCTGACGTCTTTCTGCCTCGGAAATCCTTGATGCTCTCATCCCAGCACTTACAGAAAGAGATCTTCATATAGGAAAGCATGCGGAATCAGCCAGGAAATGAAAAGGCAGCAGTGCAGGAAAACAGGACACACCCCCCATTATTAGCTGTGATAGTTTGCATTTGACATGAGCTGGTCAGAAAATTATGCCTTCCACAAAGGTGCCTCTGGGCCTGAGGCAGGGCAGGACTGCTATAAAAGGCAGCCCCAGTCTCTGCTCTCTCATCCACTTCTCTCACCTCCTTCTCCTCAGGAA
>NC_031796.1:2371771-2384137 GCF_001522545.3 Parus major | reverse complement strand
TGCTCCCTCCCTTTCCTCTGTGCCAGGTGCACCTGTGACCCCGAGCCATGTCCTGCTGCAAGCCCTGCGACCCTTGCTGCCAGCCCTGCGGCCCCTGCCCACTGGCCAACAGCTGCAATGAGTGCTGTGTCAGGCAGTGCCAGGATTCCCATGTGGCCATCCAGCCCTCGGCCGTTGTCGTGACCCTTCCTGGCCCCATCCTCAGCTCCTTCCCACAGAACACCGCCGTGGGATCCTCCACCTCCGCTGCCGTTGGCAACATCCTCAGCTGTGGTGGAGTGCCCATCAACTCTGGGGGCTTTGACATCTCCTGCATCACCAACTGCTATGGTGGCAACAGATGTCGTCCCTGCTAAAGCTGCCTAAAGTCTTTAGGCAAGAGCTTACAACATCTCAGAACCTGGCTCTGGGCAGGAAATAGTGCTTTAAGACATGGTATTTAGTATTGGAGCCATTGTCCCCTTCTAGTACTTTTTGTATTTCCTTTTCTTTCTGTGTTTCCCTCAGCCAGCCTAAGAGGACGTGTTGCTCTCCCTCTTTTGGACAGGCAGGTGGACACCCTGCAGGAGTTCCACTGCATCTCTGTGGCTGCTCATGGTGTTCTCTGTGAGCCACCTTTGTTTCTACCTTACATTCATTAAAGTTGTGCATCCAAACCTTGGCCTCTAAGTTGTCCTTTTTTCCATGGCAACTCTTCCAGTCTTTTCAGGGTTGAAGGTGGAGGGGAAGAGCGGGGACTCCCACTCTTTCTGCCGTTTCCATTGGAGTTGATGAAGAACATCCTCGATTACTCCACAACCAATGGCAAACAGGGAAACGATGGCTCCAAGGGGTGTCAGGAATGAGGAAACAGCAGTGTCTGGGAACAGCTTACAGCCTTATCTCTTCCTTCTTCTCCCCTGCATTACCCAGTCTAGGGCAAATGAGCAGCACATGTGGTCAAAGGCAGATGAGACAGGTACCTCACAGTCAAAAGGAACAGCAAAATTCAGTGTCTGCATAAAGTACGAAAGTTTTATTAGTATATGACATACTTAGTCCACACTAATTGATAATTATAATTATGAATGTAATTGATATGTTATAGTAGTCCCAGACCTACTACATAAGCACATGGCAGTGGACTTCGGATTAAGTGGCTTAGTAAATGGGAAGAGAGAAATTAAAGAGGGAGACATTAAATAATGAGGGAAAGACAGAAAGAAAGAGGGGGAAAGAGAGGGAAAGAGAGGGAAAGAGAACAGTAAAGAAAGAGAACTAGAGAGAAAAAGAAGTCCTATTACCAGCATCAATCTAGCAGGTGAGATGTCAGTCCTGGTTTCAGCATCCATCCATCTGTGACAGTCCAGTCCACTGGGTATCCAAGATCCTAATGGCAATGGCCAGTTTTGGGGTGGTTTCTCTGCCCCAAAGACAGGTTCCTCACTTTCTGTGCAAAGGAGTTCTTATGCACAGTCTGTTCTTTCTGACCTTTCTGGAAATGGGTTGGAGGCTTCAGGGGTCTTTGGTGACCTTGATCCCCCCCCTACAGTCCATGTACATTTTGCGACCTCATTTTGCTATCCTGTGTTATGCTTCTCTTCAGGAACTACACCAAGGTTGTTTTTTCCAGAAGAATGCTGTCCCACCTCTGTATGGCCCCTTCTCCAGCCACATCCTGTTTTTTCTCACATCACCTTCAGGAAGTCCTGAAGGCACAGCAAAATAACAGCTCAGGCACACAATGCCCCATGGACTTCGTTTAGTTCCCCCTATGCTCTTCCTGCCCAGAGTTCATGGCTCAGACACCATCTGTGTCCACCTCACTGAACACTGGTGTAGGAGCATTAGAAGATGTGGGGCTCTTGTGCATGTCTCAAACCCACAGCTTGATGGCTGTGGAGCCGTCTGAGGGTTCTTGGTAAGAAGATGCTGTGAGAACAAATGTGATGTGGCTGGATAAATGGCCATGTGGAGGTAGGACAGCACTTTTCCAGGAAAAATGTCCTTGTTCTGCTTGGATACTCCATCAGCTGAGTCAATGCTCAAGCCAGGACTGGTGATCTATCTTCCCTTCTTTCTCTCATTTAATGCCTCTCTCTTGCTTTTCTTTCACTCTACTATATATTGACAATTGTCTTTGTTTAAAACTCAGGTGTCTGCCAAAGAAGGTGGGAACCTTCAAGAAATGGAGAATATGAAACCCTTCCCTCTGAATTATTATAACTTTGAAATTAAGGGGCTTTGATATAAAGATATGGGAAAAGGAACAACAGTTCTTTACTGGTCTGTATAACAACTCAAACAAACAACACCCGGGCAGCAGCACCAAACAGAACCAGACACCAGGGCCAGCCTTGCCTCGGCCGCAGGCGCTTTCCCCTTGGCTGCAGTTCCGGGCACGGCCGGCAGGGGCGCTGGTGGCTCCCGGCCGGGCAGGGCGGGTGCGGTGATTCCCCCGCGCCTGCAGGGGGCGCTGTGGCGCGGGCTCGGCCGCGTCTCCCTCGGGCGGTGATGGCGGCTCAGGCGATAGAGGAGAGGGGACGTGGCTCCCTTTGCAAAACTCTCGGGGAGCAGCCGGTCTCAGTGCCATCATGGGTGGTGAAATGTGCTGTAGCAGGAACTGCAGAGTGTTGAGCTGGAACTGCAGAGGTGAGCAGACTTGGGGAGGCAAACGAAGCATAGCAAAAAACCTCAAAGCTGTAGCAGGAGCAGCGGGGGTCCAGGTGGATGTGGGGTGCCAAAATAAAATGTAGCAAAAACTTCCAAAGTAGGGGCAGAAAATGGCAGGGCTGGGCAGCCCCAAAAGTAGAGAAGATGGAGAGAGGGGGTTGTTTAGGGTTTTCCCTGTGCTTAGGCATTGATGGGGTGGCAACAAACCAAGAGAATAGACTCACTCACACTCCTGATCTAATTCTCCTTTCTGGCTCCAGGAAGAACTGAAGAGAGTCATACAGTTTATTTCAGGCAATTGATTGCCTATTAGTGTGCCTTTAAGTGCTGCGGTGCTGAATTCTACAGAACTGGTAACTCCAATTTAGAGAGCCTCCCACTCGTGTGTAGCAACCCTGGATGTAAAATAAATGGGTTTTTTTATGATGCCATGCCAGGAACATAACAAGGCTCAATTTGCACTTACCTGGAAGGCTAGACAATGCACCTTTATCAGACTCTTACAAGAGTATAAACATTTCCGCATGATTGTACAGGCTGTACTTGCCAAATGTTTACAGACGGTCTCATCTCTTTCTCTGGACATGCAATTATGTAATATTCTAATTGCAGGAGATACCACCAGCAGCAGCCCCTCTGAAAAAGTGAGCAAAGCAGCAACAGTAGTGTGGTGAGCAGTGAATGAACTAGAAATTGAAACTACACCTGAGGAATGTCAAGGCCAAACTGGCCCTGATGGACCAACAACATTTTTATTTCTCGGCTCAAGTGCATTAAAGAGACAGAACAGAGACCCTCTGAGTGGGAAAAGGTACTTCTGTCATTATTCCAAGCTGTTATACACCCTGAACAACTACGGGGTAACCTGTCTGGGCCAACTCTGCTGAGACTTGTAGTGTTTTATCTTTCCAGGAACAATACTGGGAATTGTGCCAGCATGTCCCATTGAAGACTGAGTTACTTATCAAAGAACTCCTTATCATTTTGGTAGGAGCAATCATTGCCAGGAGGAACCAAATTTGGATCACACATCAACAAACTCAACCCACAGGGCTGAAACCTTCACTTCTTTTGTTTATGCTAATCAATATGGTAAGCATCTGCATTCTGCACTACACATACTTCTCTCTTGTGGCTGCAATTTACTGGGGCAACAATTACAAAGGAGGGTGACAGTCAAAAGGTAACCTAGGATAATAAAAAGGGAATTCCACTCCTAGCATCTAGATAATAGTAGCAAGTATTAATTTTCCTTTATGATCCCACAAACCATAAACCACACTTCTTGTTTCAACAGTGCACGGTGCTTCAGTATATACCATGTACCTAATCATTGTGTCAGGATTAAATCCCAATGGAGATGCACTCTAGTCCCTAGAGTACAGAGTATGGTCCTGATGGAATGGAAGTGCTTGTGCAAGAAACCCTTGTGAATTTATATTTGTAGACAACATTATTGTACATACAAGTACCCTAATATTTGTGCTTGTAACTTTGTTTGACATTATGGGATATGATTTTAGTTATTCAGCTCCTGTTATGTCTTACCAATTGTTATGATTTAATTACACACTGACTTAAGACCAGCAACCTATTCCTACTGAATGAATCTCACTTGGATGTGAAAAATGCTATTGAAGGAAGCTTGGGAAAACAGACAGAAAATTTTGATTACCATTCATCCTGATGTAGAAAAATCCACTGGGTGATGGAAAAATCAAAGAAAGACAGAGGACATCATTGTTGGGACATTTAAACTGGGTAGTCACCAAGAGCAACTGAAGCTCTTAATAACACATTGTACCCTGTGATTGTCCTTCTGATGTTAATATTTTTGCCTTTTATTTTTGTAATAAGATTGTATATTAAAATGTAGGAGATTATAAAGACATTAACCTCCAAATTCAGACACAACTTATATGCTTTTCCCCTTTCTCTCTCTCTCTCTTTCCCTAGTTCTCCTTTTCCAGTCCAAGTCCATATTGATGTTTGAGCCACAGGTGATAAGATGATAAAATGATAAGATGGTAAGGTGTCTCAAACACCAATATCCAGATAGCCATGGAGCCAACCAAGGGCTGTTGGTAAGAAGGCACTGTGAGAAAAAACAGGCTGCAGTTGGAGAAGGAGCTGTACAGAGGTAGGCAGCCCATTTTTGCAACAAGCATCTTTATTCTCTCTCCTGGAGACAAGTACAACACCGTATGGTGCAAACACAGGAATGAGGTGACAAAGTGAGCATGGACTGTCAACCAAACGTTGACCCAGCAGCAGTGAGCACTGGTTTGGTCAAAGGCCTCATCCAGGTGATGCCTTAAGTTTTAGCTTTCATATTTTTCAGATTATGTGCTGCCCAGGTGTGTAGTTCTGAGCTTCATATTAAGTGTTATTAAGCTCTCTTCACAGAATAGGTAGACAAAACAATCCTTTTTCAGCTTGAGACCAAGGACAACCGTTACAAGTTTCAGGCCCAAAAGTATAAACAACTGTGGACTGCAGAGGGAAAACAAGAAGGATGTGACTTCATAATCTGAAGCTGCAATTGGACAATTAATCCCAATATGCAAATGGACCAAAATATATGACAGTGTGAGACCTCATGACCGGTCATCAATTTTGTGACTATTTGGGGTTTCTCTTCAGTATAGCCCTGGCCAGATTCTTGTACTGCCCAACATGTATCCATTAAGGCTTTTAATGAATACCTACTTTATTCTTTAACTCTGTCTAGCCTCTGTTCAAGGTCAGCCTCTCAAGACATCACAGGAAGAACCTGATGGACAGATTACGTACATTCATACATGTGAGAATTGTTACAAATTTATAATAAAGCCAGAAGACATATTCAGATGAAAGTATTTACCACTGCAAGTGGTAAATGAGTATGTAAATGAGTATCAGCCAAGTATGGCTGATTGTGAATTACCTCAGCTCTGCATGTCTGGATACCAGCTGGGTCCTACCAGTGCTGAGGGAGTGTATCTCATCTACCCATGCTCATGTGCAAGCCATGGACTGTAGACCAGGCAATGGAGGGGAGGAGAAGGAAAAGGTGAGCTTGTAGGCTGTACCCATACATTGTCGTTTCCCTTCACAGCTGTTGCCAAATTTGGAGCCACGGTTCTCCTGATGACCTTGTCTATTGAGTACCCAGGGATGACTTTGTCAGCTTTAAGGGAATTGAACCCTGTTCTTTCTCCACCATTTTCCCTAAGCAATATGAAAGGTTTGCCAGAAAATGAAGGATGACTCAGAGGCCAAGGCTTGGATGCAAAAGTATTTTATTGAGTCTAAAGAAGAAGACATGGCTCACAGAAAGCACCAGAAGCAGCCCCTAAGATGCAGTGAAGCTCCTCCAGGGTGACCATCTGTCTACCTTAAAGAGGAAGGGAGGACAAAAGGCTCCCCTGGGCTGGCCTGGGGACAAATGGACAGCACAGAAAGAAGATGGAATAGTAGGAGAAAGAAACATCATCCTAAAGCTGTAAATAGAATGTCCAAAAGCTCTGTTTCCTGACCAGAATCATGTTCTGCCCAGAACCACGTTGTGAGGTACTGGAGGTTCTTGCCTGAGGATGTTGCCAGAAGCAGATTTAGCAAGGACGACATCTGCTGCCACCATAGCAGTTGGTGATGCAGGAGATGTCAAAGCCCCCGGAGCTGATGGGCACTCCACCACAGCTGAGGATGTTGCCAACGGCAGCGGAGGTGGAGGATCCCACGGCGGTGTTCTGTGGGAAGGAGCTGAGGACGGGGCCGGGCAGGGTCACCAGCACAGCAGGCGGCTCAATGACGACATGGGAGCTCTGGCACTGCCTGACACAGCACTCATTGCAGCTGCTGGCCAGCGGGCAGGGGCCGCAGGGCTGGCAGCAAGGGTCGCAGGGCTTGCAGCAAGACATGGCTCGGGGTCACAGGTGCACCTGGCACAGAGGAAAGGGAGGGAGCAGAAAGTGAGGACACATGAGGAGCAGCACTGCACCCAAACACCCTGCAGCCAAGGCACCTCCTGGCCCACATTGCAGTGCCCAGCTCAAAGCCCAGGAGCCACCTCAGCCAAGTGCCAGCCTCTCTCTGTCTGCACAAGACCTTCTCTCCCCTGCCCTCTCCCAGCAGAAGCAGCTCCCAGCCCTGTGCTCCCAAATCCCGTCTCAGCTGAGACCTACAGCCAGGAAAGAGCTGCTCTTGGAGCAGCAGGAGGAGAAGAGGTTTCCCACTCACCTGAGGATTCCTGAGGAGAAGGAGGTGAGAGAAGTGGATGAGAGAGCAGAGACTGGGGCTGCCTTTTATAGCAGTCCTGCACTACCTCAGGCCCAGAGGCACCTTTGTGGAAGTCATAATTTTCTGACCAGATCCCAGCTAATGGTAGGGGCTTTGTCCTGGTTTCCTGCACTGCTGCCTTGTCATTTCCTGGCCTCTGCCACATGCTTTCCTATATGAAGGGTCATTTCTCAAAGTGCCAGGATGACAGCATCAGGGATTTCAGGGCAGAAAGACATCAGTGGACAAAGAAGGTTTAGATCAAGGGCTGTTGGTATCCTATGCAAGCAGGTGATTTGTACCTGTCTCATTCCTCTGGACTCCTTTGGTGGCCAGAAATCAGCCCTGCTCTCATGCTTCCTGTACACATGCCCAAGGTCTGCGTGTGACATGACACATTTTTTCTTTTGCTTCCTTCATCACTCTGTCATCAATACTCAGTGTTTTACTCAGGTGGGTTTCTGCTGGGTGTATTTGACTCTAGTGCTGTCTTAAAGTACTGAGAAAAATTGTGCAGTCTCATTGGCCTCATCTCATGTCATCTCATGTCATCTCTGTGCACTCTCTGTAGGTCCTCTGTCTTTCGGTGGTGCACTTGAGTCTGTTCTGCCAGTGTGAGGGTTCCATGCAGAGCACACGTCAGTGTGGGCTTGTGAGGTCTTTGTCCTGAAAACATGTGCAGATCATGGTGGGGGACTCTCCCTTGTTGTGTCCTTAAGCCCCACAGTGTTGCCAGAAGGAGACAATTTACAGCTGAACAGTGCTGTCTTCAGCCTTGCAGAGAAGTGTCCAGAGAAATGAAATGCAGCCTCTGCCTCCTGCACCCTCCATTTTTTGCTTTATGTTTAGGTAGAACACCAAGAATGTCTGTCCACTCCTTCAGGATATAAATCCCTAATAGATCCCTTCTGGTATAATGTTGCTGTACATTATTTATTTATTTATTTATTTCTATATATATGTGTATATATATGTATCTGGGGAAGGGACACAGGGTCCCCGTGTCCAGGCCAGTGCCTGATGCACTTCTGTAGCTCAGCAGCCCAGTGTTGAGTGAGGCAGTGCTGAGACCTCCCAGCAAATGGGTCTTGGACCTGACCCACGTTCAGGTGTTGCTCTGCTGAGGTATGTAGGACAGCTGGATCAAGGGTTGCATAGCTGAGTGCTTCTCCCTTCCCTCTGATGGCCTTGCTGGAATCTTTGCCAGGCAGTTCTGCTGGGAGGCTTCAGCCAGAACCAACTCCTCTTCCTATTGGGGAAGCTTTCAAGATTAGGTCCTCGTGCTTGTAATCTGAGTTAGAGCTCTAGCTGTGACACATCTCTGCCTGACCAGGACCCCATTGTTCTGAATCTGGACTTTGATACACATGTAACTTCCCAACTTGACCTGGGATCTGTCTCATCGCTGTGAGCACACATGGTGATTGCTAGAATTTGCTGAACCCTGGTTGTTGTCGTGGGACCTCATCCAGACATCATCTGATGATGCTAACATTAAGGAAATCACCATAATAACCTCCATGTGTTTAATTTTCTGAGATACCTACCAAGGACATTGGATGTCTCTATTTTTAGAGTATTTCTTTTAAATCTTTAAGCATGACTAGTAATACCATTTTTCTTAAGAAAATTCAAAGTTGTCTTCTGCTTCCTATCTGTTTCAGCAGGAACATCCTCATTCTCCCACTGTTTTTCCCCTCAGAGGACAATGGGCAGTGATATCAGTTATTCCTTGTACTTGTCTACCTGGAAACCAGTGTCAGGTTTACAGCTTTTCTTTTCCCAACCTTCCATCCATCACTGCCCCTCTCTCCCAGACCAACCACTCTTCATGTTTTCCAGAAAGGACAGTGCAGAAAATCTCAACTGTCTTTGTAGTCCCAAATTTCTGAGGTTCAGCACCAAAGGCTGTTCCCCATGACCTCCAGGCTACAGGAGAGGTGGGAGCTCAGAGGAGCAGCATGCTATAGTGATCCCTTTCCTGTGGGAGACTGGGTTATTGCCTCAGGGAAAATAAAAAGGTGATTAGAGAACACCCACCATACATTTGATACTCTCCTGAACCCCAGGATGACATTACACCTCCCATTTCAGCTGTGATAAGATAAAATATTTTCATAAAATGCTTTGTGTTTGAAAGGACCTTAAATAGAGCTTAGTTCCAACACCCTGCTATGGACAGAGTCCCCTTCTACTAGACCGGGTTGATTCAAATTCTGTCTAACATGATCACTTCCTTTCAGGGAAGGGGCAGCCACAGCTTCTCTGGATAACCTCTTCCAGAGCCTCACCACCATCACAGTAAATAAATTCTTCCCAATATTTAATTTTGAACTATTTTTTTCAGTTTAAAGCCATTCCCCTTTATCTTATCACTACATACTTCCATAAAGGAGCCCCCTAGCTTTCTTTGGGTACTGGAAGGAGCTATAAAATCTCTCCAGTCTTTTCTTTTCTGGGATGAACAACCTCAACTCTCTGAACCTGTCTTTGTAGCAGAGGTGTTCCAGCTCTCTCATCATCTTAACAGGCCTCTTCTGGACCCTTTCCAGCAGGTCCATATCCTTCCTATAGGCCTTTTATATTGGGGGTCCTGGAGCTGGAAGCAGTACTCCAGGTGGGGTCTCATGAGAGGGAACTAGCGGGGGAATATAGCTTCCCTCAGCCTGCTGGTCACATTTCTTTTGATGCAACCCAGGATATGGTCAGTTTTTTGGGCTGCAAGCACACATTTCCTGGTCATGTGATGCTGCTTCTGCACCAAAAGCCAGGGTCCTTCTCCTCAGGGCATATATCAATCCATTCCCTACCCATGCTGTATTTTTCCTTGGCCCTGCCCTGAATCCAGGTGCAGAACCTTTCACACAATCTTCTTGGACTTCATGAGTTTTGCATAGGCTCAGGTCTCAAAGTCCACCAAGGTCCTTATGCTCTCTATGGATCATCTCTGCTGTCTGTAAAGGTGAGCCAGCCTTGCCTCAGGAATTTGTCAAACCCAGAAGGGACAGATTTCCATCCCTTCCTACATCAGGCTTGCTTCCCTGAAGACAAAGCAACAGCTTCACTTGACAATATGGTAAATTAATTTCATGTTTTCATGAATTAATTATTTGCTGCAGAGGAATGCTCAGTTCAGTTAGTGTCCCACTTTAACTTTAGCTCCCTTGGGCACAAACCATGGCAGATCTCAACCACTATTCTCTCCTCTTCCTAATGACATGTGATAAAACCTCTACCTATGATCTACCTTATAGAGAGAACTGGATTTATTTTGTCTGGAGAAAAGGAGGCCAAGGGGAAAGTTTATCGCTCTAACACTACCTGGAAGGAGGCTGTGTGTCAGTCTCTGCTCCCAAGTAACAAGTGATAGGACAGGGGGAATTGGCCTCAAGTTGCACCAGGGAAGGTTTAGATTGGATATTAGGGAAAAAGTCTTCCCTGAAAGGATTAGCAAGCATTGGAACACACTGTTGAGGGAGGTGGTTGAGTCACCGCTCCTGGAGGAGTGTAGATGTGCACATAGGAACATGGGTTAGTGGTTGAGTGGGTAGTGTTATGTTTATGGCTGGACTTGATGATCTTGAAGGCATTTTCATGATTCTGTGACTGTGCAGCTATCAGGAGTTTTGGGCATTTGAATTAGACAATTAAGAATGAGACAATCAAAAGGTCAGTGCAACCAGGAAACACCACACATACAATGAACTTTTTCTTCTCCATGTATCTTCTAACCCAGGTGAAGAATGGCCTTCTCATTGTCCCTGCACAGAGCAATCAGTACCTGCAGACCTTACTGCATTTGTTCTTCCTCATCATGTTTCTTTTGTGAAGACCTGTCACTCTTCCACTGCTGCATCAAAGCTGATGGAGACTTTCCTTGTCACAAGGAAAACCATTGCCTCCTGCAAGCCCTGGTCGTATGTAAATTTGGTTTGTGGTTGTCTTCACCCAGGTGGTTCTGCTGACTGGCCCACCTGCACCCAGGAAAGCCATCACTTAATCCCTCACATGGTCTCTGCTGATGCTGATCCAGCAGCTGCTCCCATCCCATTGTGTGTGCCAAAGAAAATCAAAGAGTTGGAGAACCTGTGCTACGAGGAAAGACTGAAGGAATGTAGCCTTTTCTCCCTGGAGAGCAGGACTCTTGGGGAGGACTTTATCAGAGTATTTAAGTGATTAAATGGGATCTACCAAGAGCACTGAGGGTTTTTCAATGCGAGGATCAACATGGAGGGTCTGTCCATGAGGGTCACACACTGAGTAAAGAGGAACTGGAGATTATTTGAGTCAACTGGCAACTGAGACTAGTGCTTGGGTCTAAGCATGAGCAAGGTGAAGCCTTGGTTTCTGGACATAGCAAGATGTGCACGGGGCCAGTAAGATGGAGAAAGACCATGTCTCTGTCTTGAACTGAGGGCAGGAGCGTGTGTGGAACCTCATAGGCTTCATGGGACGCTCTGTAGCTGAGTTGTTATTCTGAGCCCCGCAGTGCCTTGCAGAGTTCCTTTTCTGCATGCAAGAGGCCATGGATATCCAGGGGGTCACATGGATTAGAGCACTGCTCAAGGTTGAAGGCAAAAGAATTTCTGTGTCCCATCCCCACTGCTGCCACTCTTTGAACTTGTGGTTTCACTGGTGGTCTCTGTGCAGTAGCCAAGGATGTCTTCATTAGCTCCAAGAGAAAGACCACGGAGGAAAATCCACTGCTGGGACTCTCACCCTCTGCCATTCTTAACTTCGTACGTGAGCAGATTTGAAGAGTTGCCACAGAAAAAAAAGGAGAACTTGGAGGCCAAGGCATGAAAGCACAACTTTAATGAGTCTAAGGAAGAAAAGGAAAACACATGGGGCAGTCACTAAGATGCAGTGGAGCTCCTGTAGGGTGTCCATCTGCCTGCCATACAGAGGGAGAGAGAGCAAAATATCCCAAAACTGGCCTGGGGAGACACAGAGAACAGGTGGTAAGAAAGGGCAGAGGGGAAGAAGCGCTGTCATGTCCCCTCACATGGCTGTCCTTGGGTGTGTGAGCAAGAAGCACAAAGGAGATGACCATTTCCTGACAACCTGGACAAAAACAAACCGCTCAGAAATTACCCAAGCGAACATCACCCATGCACAAGGAATGCCAACAGCCCTTGATCTGAGACTTCTGCCACAGAAATCCTTGAGCCTCTCATCCCAGCAGTTACAGAATGAGATCTTCATATAGGAAAGCATGTGGTAGAAGCCAGGAAATGAAAAGGCAGCGGAGCAGGAAACCAGGACACAGCCCCTACCATTAGCTGGGATGGTGCACATTTGACATGAGCTGGTCAGAAAACTATGACTTCCCACAAAGGTGCCTCTGGGCCTGAGGCAGGGCAGGACTGCTATAAAAGGCAGCCCCAGTCTCTGCTCTCTCATCCACTTCTCTCACCTCCTTCTCCTCAGGAATCAGGTGAGTGCGAAGATCCT